>NW_026712174.1:1306469-1496469 GCF_030504385.1 Musca domestica | reverse complement strand
GAGTTCGTTCATTTGATACCTCAAACACGATATGAATGTTCGATCCCAATGAAATTTGGAATGTTTAACGGGATTTGATCCGAAAATAAATTTATCAATTTATATTGAAATGGGTTCAGATTTGGATATAGCTCCCATATATATTTTCGACCGATTTCATGTATTTGATGCACTAAACACGCTTTGTATCTCTAATTTCAATTAAATTTTGAATGTGTAGTGGAAATTAAAACGAATATACATTTGTCAAATTATATTGAAATCGGTTCAGATTTGGATATAGCTCCCATATATTTCGTTTATTTGATGCACCAAACACGATATGTATGTTCGATTCCAATGAAATTGGGAATGTGTGACGGGATATTGATTAGAAAAGAAATTAGTCAAATTATATTTAAATTGGTTCAGATTTGGATATAGCTCTCATATATATTTCCGACCGATTTCATGTATTTTATGCGCCATACACGATTGGTGTATGTTCGATTTCAAAAAAAAAATTGGAATATGTGAAGGGATTTTGATTAGAAAATAAATTAGTCAAATTATATTAAAATTGGTTCAGATTTGGATACAGCTCCCATATATATTCTCGCCCGATTTCACATATTTGACGCACCCAAAGCGAGAGAGACGAAATCTGGCACCAGAAAAAAATTGCCAAATTATATTGAAATCGGTTGAGGTTTGGGTATAGCTAACATATATATTTCGGCCGACTTCATACATGTTATGCACCAAACACGATATATATGACCGATTCCAATGAAATTCAGAATGTGTGGCGGAATTTGGTTATAATAATAAATGTGATAAATTAATTGGAAAATAGTTAAGATTTGGATATAGCTCCCATATATATATTCTCGGCCGATTTCACATATTTGACGCACCAATTTCAATGAAATATGAAAGTTGTGGCAGAATTTGGTGTAAAAGAAATTTTTTCAAAATTATATTTAAATTGGATCAGATTGGAATACGATTTTAATAAAATCCATTGACCCACAACGCCTTAGGCTAACACTACAAAACAACACAACGGGGAAGTATGTTGTTCGTTGTTGTTGTTCGTAAAGGATCAGATTTTGATATGTATCCCCAATTTCAATGAAATTTGGAATTTGTAAATAAATTTGTCAAATTATATTGGAATCGGTTGAGGTTTGGTCATCGATCAATTTGGTGCGATTTGATGCACCAAAATCTAATTTCAATGAAGTTTGGAATGTGAGAGGGAATTTGGTGTAAAATAAATTTTAGTCAAATTAAATTGAAAGTCATTAGGAAACATGGTATAAGACTAACAGTAAAAAGACTATACAAGAAGGATACAATTATTAATTGAGGATACAATTATTCGACTTTAAAAGAGGGCAGTTTCCTGTACGATTATCATTTTTTATGACAACTAATTAATTCTAAGGACAAACTCTTCATGTATGCGGACTAAATTTGACATCTTGCTGCTTTTGTCGTTGACAGCATACCTGGTATATCGACATGTTTCCATACCGAGCAATTGGCTTGTTTACGCTCCAGAACGAAAACAAAACATGTTATATCCTAAAGTATTACAATAAATAAGTTTTTTTATACCCTACAACACGCTGTGGTCAGGGTATTTTATTCTATTGTTATTATTTTTTTGTGTATTTGTTTTTAACATTATTATATTATTGTGTGTTTGTTTGTAACATGGAAAAGGATGCGAGTTAGACCCATAGTTCATTTTAATGATCTTAATAAAATCACATTCACATAGCTCCCATAGACAGGGTGAGATGAAAAATTGCAACAAAATTTAGACTGTTGTCATATCTAAGCCAATAGCCAGACAGCTGTTAAAATTATTCCAGTGACAGCTCACTATATTACTTACAAGAGTACAAAAGCATTTTGGTGCGAATTTTCCAGAAAAAAAGTTATTCGTGATGGAATTCAAGTGTGATAGTGTGATTTCTTTATATTTGGCTGGAAAATCACAAGTGGTTATCGATAGAGCACTCCAGCATTTAAATGTAAATACATTTTTGTGTTTCGTACCATCGCTCGTTACCGTGATACTGGTATCGTAGTCCGACGTCAATGAAGTGGACGGAAGAAAACAGCAATCAGCAGAAATGGTCCGAAAAAAGAAGCTACTTGTTCGAAACCCGCGTCGCAGTGAACGAAAAATGGCTAGTGAGCTGAACATATCGCAATATTCCATTCGCCAAATATAGAAAAATGAGCTCGGGGTAAAGCCATTGAAATTCCAAAAATTGCAAGAACTTACACCACAACAGAAAGAAAATAGACTCAAAAGAGCTAAAGATTTGCTTCTCATGGCCGAAAGTGGTGAGATGCGAATTTGGTTTTCTCCGATGAGAAAACATTCGTTGTCCAGCATTTTGTAAACAAACAAAATGATCGTGTTTATTTGCCAAAGAGGTCAGCTGAAAATGTGCACTTTCAGTTGGCCACCAGAACTGAAGCCCCGGCCATGGTGATGGTGTGGGCCGCCATAACAGCCGATGGTGGCTCTCCACTTGTATTAATCGACCGTGGCATCAGAATAAATGCCGAAAATATTCAGGAGGGTGTATTAAAGCATTGAACATTCCAACAGGACTCAGCACCATAGCACTCAGCACGCGCCACCCAATAATGGTTACAAATGAGGTTCCTCGCTTCATTTCCAGCGCACAATGGCCACCAAAATCTCCGAATACCAATCCGTTGGACTATTGTGTCTGGAGTATTTTGAAAAGAAAGGTTGGCACTAGGAAACGCCAAAGTGTCGATCGCTTCAAGCAAGCGCTTCGCCGGGAATGGGCCAAAATACCGCAGAACAACATTCGGACAGCATGTGACGGTTTCATTGGCCGTTTGAAGGCCATAATTCGTGCCAAAGGTGACCAATACGAACAAATCTAAACTTATTCTAATATTTGATACTATTTCCGACATTTTTTGCTTTCATTCAATAAAATTAAAACAAGTTAAAAAGTATCAGTCGGTATTGGCGACAGATATATACCTTCAGCCTATGTTCGATTAAATAATCGAAATATATTTGACTAGTGTTACAATTATTCAAACGTTTGACCCTCTCTGGAGCCGGTTTCGAAGGAATGGGAAGCAAATCTTTAGGAATGTCCATTAAATATTCCAACGTTCCTGGTATGGATTATATCGACTCACCCCCTTACTTTATATGAGATATGTAATAATTTTTAGCAATTGTTAAAAAGTGCGTGATGTACAATGTAGAGTCTACCGAAATATTCCATTTTTATACTTCATCTGATACAAATATTGATAGAAATATTGAGATGTGCCAAGCCTAAATGGAATCGGATCTTAATGTGGCGTTTTATAAGTTTCATGGGTATTCAAAATTTCGACACTTTGTGGGGGAGGTACCAGAAGGAGTGGACCGATACATTCCATGTTAACAGCAGATCCTGGGTTTATACAAATATTGGAATGTGTGAAATTTGAAGACGTTCGGATCCTTACATCACATTTCATAATAGTTATAATTATTCAAAATGTTGACCCTTCGTGGGGGAGGTACTTGATGGAGTTGACCGGTACTGTCCATTTTAGCACCTGACCTAGCACTGACGCAAATATTAGGATTTGCAAAGTTAGAGCAAAACCGGGTAATCGTTTCTCTTTCTGCGCAAAAAATATATTTTATATATATTTTTTGAAAATTTCGACCTTTTTTGGGGGAGGTACCAAAAGGAGTGGACCGATGTATTGCCTCTTAACACCAGACCTTGGGTTAATAAAAATATTGAGATATGTGAAATTTGAAGACTATCGGACTCTTACATCACATTTTATAAAAGTTATAATTATTCAAAATTTTGACCCTTTGTGGGGGAGGTCCCTGATGGAGTGGACCGATATTGTCCATTTTCGCACCTTACCTAGCACTGATGAAAATACTAGTATTTGCAAAGTTCGAGCAAAATCGGATTATCGTTTCTCTTTGTGTGCAAAAAATATTTTTTTTTTGGAATTTCGACCTTTTGTGGGGGAGGTACCAGAAGGAGTGGACCGATACATTCCATTTGCGCACCAAACCAGTGGACCGATATTGTCCATTTTCGCACCTGAACTAGAACTGATGAAAATATTAGGATTCGCAAAGTTCGAGGAAAATCGGATTATCCTTTCTCTTTCTGTGCAATAAATTATTTTCTTTGAAACTTTGGACATTTTGTGTGGGAGGTACCAGTAGGAGTGGACCGATATTGCCCATCTCCGAACTCGATCTAAGTTTGACAAAATATTGCGATGTACCAAGTTTGGACCAAATCGGACACTCCCTTCGAGAGTTATCGTGCGCACCAGCCAGCCAGACAGACAGAGAGACGGACGGACGGACGGACATCGCTAGATCGACTCCAAATGTTCTGAAACGGATTTGGTCCAAAGAGACCTAGGGTCTAAAAACGTTATTTCGACTAGGCACGTTTTGACCGTATCAAATGATATATACCCTCTGTAGCCATATGGCTGAGGGTATAAAAAGTAAAAATTATGGCGTTTGACTTTGTTGCAGTTTTTTTATGTCACCCCGTATGTTTACTACGATAACCGATTTTTCCTTTATGCTACCAAAAAGTTTCGAAACTAGTAGATTCTTGTAAGTTCTGGAACAGAGCAAGAATTAGTTTGAAGTAATAGTGACCAACATAACTTTTGTCGCTAGTAGGGAACACACTTAAGGCATAACTCCTCTTCACCATTTCAAACAACTGTCTGAACTACCCAAAACAGGTCGACTCATAGAGAAGTGTTAGTAGCATAATTGGTTGGACAGTATATTTTCACCCGCGTTCTGTTCATCTAGTTTAAACGTTACTCCCATTCGCTTTTAAAAATATACCGAAACCTCAATGATGGAAAATGATTCTCAAGTCCACCTTAAACAATTTGCATTTATCCAGTACCAACTGTATGATTGTGAGATGACTAATGTGTGCGTGGTTGTGCACATGCAGATATATACCACACATACATATGCATGAATTTCATTTTGGAATATTGATTACAGCTAAGTATTAGGTGATTTAACTATTTAAGATAATATTGCCGAAATTGAGGTAAAATGTCAAACCCCATTGCCGTACACACCGCTTCCTACGTTCGAGGAAGATGCACTCGTTTTGTAAACACAAACACAATTTGCCAATGAATTTCAATTTGTGTAAATTCGATGAATCTGCATACATATTAAATAAATCATAAAATCTCATTCATCCGGATGGCATCTCTCCGGTTACTTACGTACGAGTGAACTTGAAAAAAAATACAGACGAAGCATAGTCAGCTAAATATGGGTACTGTAATGACAACGACTTGGAAATGAGAACAGTTGAATGTATGAATGAATATGACCTGCCCATAAGGTTATATGTCGGTAGCGATTAATTGTAGTTGTTGTTTTTCTTACACAAAACGGCAAGTATAAAAAATGGGTACGTATTGTGTTTACAAATCAAAAATGTTATTTCATATACATTACTTTCATATAAAGCGGAGACCAGTCAATTAGTACATACAGTTTTTTAATGCCAGTATTTTATTTTGACAACATTCAGCTTAATGAATTATTTGTTAAAACTGTCACAGTTATAATTCATATCAAAATGTGCTTAAATATGAGATTATGCACCCACTGTAGCATGTTCGTCGGTAAGAACACACGACCAACATTCAGGGAATGTGTAGTTAATGTGTGTCAACAGTACACAATCTAAATTAGTGTTTACTCATGTCAACGACAAGTATTAGATCCACATTCACGTCTACAGTGTCAGTCAAAACTTTGCGCATAGCAAGAAGGGTAAACAAATATTTTTCTACCATCTCCCAATAATAAGAAGGGAATATTACGTTTGTAACTCGTTGAATTACAATTTTAGACCCAAGAGCATAAAATCCTATATTGTTGTAATACTATAAGTTTCAAAATCTCTGGCAGAAAATTGTCTACATCCCGATATCAAAATACAGATAATTTCAGTCACATTTTTCGGAATATTGTCTACGTTTCTTTACCCCAGCAATTCGGTATTAACATGATTTTTACTCTATTTTTCAATGGAATTTTCTGGAACTCGGTATTTGAAGTAAGTAATAGGTATATATTACTCTCTCCGACTATATATGATCATTTTTCGGATATCCTCGATAGGAATGTTCATGATATTAGTCAGATTTTGCAGCAAACGACGTTTTTGTTTAATTTTTTAGAATATTCAAAGTTTAGCCCACCGAATTTAACTGTTTTCTGACTTGTCATATACATTTTTATAGCCTCCACATACATAGTATGGAGGGTACGTTAGGTTTGTAATTTTCATCGAAAAAAATTATTTTAGACCATACAAAGTACATATACTTTCTTAGAATCCGTCCGTCTGCTGTAATCATGCTGAGTCCATACGGCATGTAATAGGAAGCTACAATTTAGGTCTAGTTCGAAACTGAGCTACATCGGTCAACGTTTTCGTACAGCCTTCATATAATTGTACTCCTCACATTTGGTATTATGAAAAATTTAGCCAACATTTTAAGCGAAATTGGTAAAAATTATGTTTTGAAGTTTATAATGAGTTCTACTTTCTGTGACAAAACATGATCTATATAGGTCCAAGTTTCCTTTTAGCCCCGAATAACGGTACCCCCCATTTTCGGTATTTTGATTGTATTAGACACTTCCTAACGATATACTTTGAAATTCAGTATTAAAAATGTATGGCAAATCCATGTTATCTTTTAACCCCTACATACAGGGTGAGATGAAAAAACTACAACCATTTTCAGACTGCTGTCATTTCTAAACCACTCGTCCGCCAGCTGTTAAAATTATTCCAGTGACAACTCATTATATTGTTTACAAACGTACAAAAACATTTTGGTGAGAATTCTCCAAAAAAAAACCAGTAAAGAAAGCTCAAAAGTCAGGCGGGGCCGACTATATGATACCCTACACCACTATGCATATTTAGTAGAGCTCTCGTAAAAAAGGTTTATACAAATGTTATAGTCTTTTTCACCCACTCACTTATAGTCAATCAAAATTGGAAAACTTCTGCCCAGCCCGAAGCTCTAGCCCCATACTAATTTCCGCGTTGAATGGTCCATAATTGCGACCTGTAGAGCAACTGCAAAATCAAGAAATTTTTCAGTTTTTGGTCCATTTCAACCCCTAAATATTATGCGATCAGAGCTCTATGAGATATTTGGTACAAAATCAAAATCTATCTAATTCTATTGTGCATTTTACGAACTATAGCTATCTCTGAACCGGGTTTCTCCAAATTTGGCGTATTAGCTTCTAGACTGAATTCGGTCTTATGTACGAAAATTCAGATGATTTGGGCTGATATTGGCCATTTGATGCACAATTAACACGAAATCGGATGAAGATATATATGGGAACAGATTCTAATAAAATTAAAATCAACCATTTTTGGGCTTTATCTGATATCTGGTACCAAATATCATTCCTGTGGAGTGCATATTACGAATGTGAGGGACTTAAAGACCAAATCGGATGAAAGATATATATGGGAGCTATAGCTATATCTGAACCGATTTTTACTAAAATTGGTGTACTTGCTTCTAAGCTGGTTTCGGTCGGATTTGCCAAAATTGATGCTATTACGGCCATTTGGTGGTCAATCACCCGAAATCGGATGAAGATATATATGGGAGCTATATCCAAATCTGAACCGATTTCGATAAAATTTAAAACAGCTATTCCTGTGCTCCATCTAATACCTGGTACCAAATATCACGGTTGTGGAGTGAATACAACGAATGTAAGGGACTAAAACACTAAATCGGATGAAACATATATATGGTTGCTATATCTATATCTGAACCGATTTTCACTAAATTTGATATACTTGCTTCTAGGCTGAATTTGGTCCGATGTACTAAAATTCAGTCCATTTGGAGTTATATCGGCCATTTGGTGCACAATTAACCCGAAATCGGATGAAGATATATATGGGAGCTATATCCAAATCTGAACCGATTTCGATAAAATTACGAACAGCTATTTCTGGGCTGTATCTTATATCTGGTACCAAATATCATTTTTGTGGAGTGCATATTACGAATGTGAGAGGCTTAAACACCAAATCGGATAAAACATATATATGGGAGCTATAGCTGTTTCTGAACCGATTTTCTCCAAATTTGTTGTATTTGCTTTAAGGCTAATCTCAGTCACATGTGCCAAAATTCGGGCCATTTGGGCTGATATTGGCCATTTGGTGGTCAATTAACCCGAAATCGGATGAAGATATATATGGGAGCTATATCCAAATCTGAACCGATTTCGATAAAATTTAAAACAGCTATTTCTGTGCTCCATCTAATACCTGGTACCAAATATCACGGTTGTGGAGTGCATAGTAGGAATGTGAGGGACTTAAAGATCAAATCGGATGAAAGATATATATGGGAGCTATAGCTATTTCTGAACCGATTTTCTCCAAATTTGATATACTTGCTTCTAGGCCGAACTCGGTTGGGTGTGCCAAAATTCAGGTAATTTGGACTGATAGTGGACATTTGGTGCACATTTAACCCGAAATCGGATGAAGATATATATGGGAGCTATATCTAAATTTGATCCGATTCTCACCAATTTCAATAGGGTTCGTCCTTGGGTCAAAAAAATATTATTTGGAAAATTTCATCTCAATCGGATAATAAATGCGACCTGCATTTTGTTCACAAGAATACATGGACAGACGGACGGACGGACGGACGGACGGACAGACGGACTGACATGCATAAATCGACTCAGAAAGTGATTCTATGAAGGTTCTCAAAAGTAACTATGGGTCTATCTCGTTTCCTTCTCCATGTTACAAACAAATGCACAAAGACATAATACCCTTACCACTATGTGGTGTAGGGTATAATTATTCATGATGGAATTAGAGCGAGATAGTGTGAGTTCTTTATATTTGGCTGGAAAACCACAAGTGGCTATCGTTAGAGGGCTACAGCATTTAAATGTGAATAAATCTTTTGTGTCTCGTACCATCGCTCGTTACCGTGATACTGGAAGCGTAGCCCGACGTCAAGGAAGTGAACGGAAAAAAACAGCAACATCAGCAGAAATGGTTCGAAAAGTAAAGAAGCGACTTGATCGAAACCCGAATCGCACTGGCCGAAAAATTATTCATGATCTGAACATATCGCAATATTCCATTTGGCTAATATTGAAAAATGAGCTCGGGGTAAGGCCATTAATATTCCGAAAAGTGCAAGCACTTAAACCGCAACCGAAAGAAGATAGAACCAAAAGAGCTAAAGAGGTGCTTCGCTTGGCCGAAAGTTGTGAACTGCCGAATTTGGTTTTCTCCGATGAGAAAACATTCGTTGTCCAGCAGTTTGTAGATAAACAAAATGAACGTTTACGAGGTCAGCTAAAAATGTGCACCTTCGTTTGGCCACCAGAACTCAGTCGCTGGCCATGGTGATGGTGTGGGCCGCCATAACAGCCGGTGGTCGCTTTCCGCTCGTATTAATCGACCGTGGCATCAGAAAAAAAATGCCGAATATTATCGCAAAAATATTCTAGAGGTTGTATTAAAGACTTGGTCACGCAAACATTTTGGCCGCAGACCTTGGACATTCCAACAGGACTCAGCACCATCGCACTCAGCACGCGTCACCCAGGAATGGTTACAAAATGATTTTCCTCGCTTCATTTCCAGCGCAATGGCCACCAAAATCCGTAAGACGTTGTACCAAAGGTGACCAATTCGAACAAATCTAAACTTATTCTAAAATTTGATTATATTTCTGACATTTTTATGCTTTCATTCAATAAAATTAAAAAAAAAATTAAAAATTGTGGCGCTTGACTTTGTTGCTGTTTTTTTGTCTAACCCTGTAATTGTACCCCCTCATATTTGGTATTATGACAATATTAGCCAAAGTTTTTAGCGAAATTGGTTAAAATTGCGTATTTGAAGTTTATAAAGGGTTTTACTTTCTGAATTCTCGGTATTTTGACGATATTAATTAAAGTTTATGGTGGGTTTTACCCTCTATGGCCTAACAATGTCGATATAGGTCCACGTTATCCTATAGCCCCTATATAATTGGACCTCCCCATATTTGGTATTTTGATGATTTTTGCTTCAGTTTCCAGCGGAATGGCTTTAAATTTGGAATTTGGAGTTCCAAGTCAATGATTTCGTATAAACCCTTACATAATTTTATAACCCGCTAATCCGAAGTTTCAGCACTATAGCTTAAAATTCGCTATAATAGAATTTATTTGCAGTTACAGAAAATTATCGATCTAGTACATACATTTTGGGCTCAGATTCTAACGTAATGGTATAAAATATGGTACTTACTGCTCTTAATGGGTTCTATATATGTTCATTTCGCCGATTTAAGCAACATTTTCTAAATAAATTATTTAAAATTAGATATTTGGATTTTGTAAAGAATTCTTCTCACGATTTTTTTATAGCCCAATATTTTTTCATCACATCCTCCCGATATTCTGTATTTTTACATACATATTTTTTCATGAGTCATTTTCCAAGTGGTGGAGGTATAAAACGATTTATCTAAATTCATCAGTTGTTACGTCAGTTTGAACTTAGCACATGCTTTATGACGGGTTACATTGACCCACATTGACCCTTGAAAAGGATTGGAAATAACGAACATGGATGAATATTTTGGTATTTCCAAGCAAGAATTATATTTAAATTGGTTATATTTATGTTATGCTGTCAATGGAGTAATAACTTGAAAGTTTAATTTCAGTCCATTAGATTGAGACATTTGACTAATAACCTATAATTGGAGGAAACTGGAAATCCATATTCACCCACATTTGTGAGGATGTATTCTACAAAATTTGAGGTATTAAATTGCTGCTACTTCGGCAGAAAGATGTGATCAGGATCTTACAAACAAAAAGAAAAACAACGTTTGTTAACCCCAAATAAGGTTTATATCAATACGTGAAACAAAATAAAAAATCGTGAGTCGAATTTTCTGCGAATTAAGACCAAACTTGCAAAACTAAAGTCTGTTCTGATAAGAAGTAAATATGAAAACTTAAAAACTTATAGCATCAGAGCTACAAGAGAGCTGTGGGCGTACTAGGAATAAATTTCAAAATTGAGGACTATACCAAAGCGTGGAATAGTTAAAATAATACAGCTCTTAACTTGATGTTAGACAGACAGACAGACGTAACTCCATCACCGTGCTATGTTTAGACGAATAATTGGAGGTATTTCAAATTCAAATTCTTTTCCTAGCAATTCACAGTCGTTTTTGCACATAATTGTCGTAGTTCAAACACGTTGTCTGACACTGTAAGTACATACATACATGTGAACACAAAGGTAGACAGGCAAATATCTCTGCAAGTACATTGGCACAAACCTACATACAATCCATGGCAGAGAGACAAAACTTAATCACAAAGTGGGTTTAGAATTAGGTACGTTGTCTGCTGTTGCAACCCTCCTCCCCCGCATCACCCCTTCGGATGGGAAATATTATTGGGATTCAACATACATAGGTAGATAAATTGATATAAACACATTGATAGATAAATATTCAAAGATATGTGTGTGCATTTACATACATACCTACAGATATCTGAATAACAGATAACGACTACTAAAGACGATTCTACTAATGGTTGCTAATGTAACGCATTCAATTTGTCTTGTCATAGAGGATGTGGGTGGCCTATGAAAAACACGATATATGTCTAGGCAGATGGGTGATATGGGAATGTACTCAAGTCCCACTTTGGAAAAAATAACAACAACAATTATATTCATTTAAAATAAACAATTTGATCGCTGTACATCTCTCAAGACCGGTATGTGGGTATGTGATTCGGTTCTGTTTACCATTTGAAAGAAGTCGTTATGGTTTTACTCATTGGTTAACAATGTGACTTATTACACTTCTCCACATTCCAAAGACGATGTACCGTCGACGTGCTTATGTCGTTTGGGGAGTAATCTTATATGTAGCTAATTCAATTAAATTGAATTTAACATTGAAATACTTAATTTGTACTAATTGTCAATTTCTATGGGTGAACATTGCTCTTCTAATGAATGAATGGATGTGGACCAAATCAAATGTGGTTGCATTTCAGTTTTGATAATATAAACTGTAAGCGCTCTAAATTTCAACATTATAGTATCACTTTAACATATTAGTGTGGCATAACATAGATTAGGGATTTTTCAGCAATTCGTCTATTTGATGCAAAATTTTAGGTGTATAAAATTATAATATATAACGAAGAAATGCTACAAAACGAGAGCCGGCCAAACAGTAAATAATAACTAACAAGTAAAACAGCACATAAGTTCGGACGGGCCGAAACTTTAATAGCCTCCACTAAGGGGAAGGAACTTGCAAAACGTAAGCAAAGTCCGTTGAAAAATGCTGCTCAAATTTAAAAAAAAAAATCGAATATCAGGTCCTACGGTTATAACCAATTGTCTGTCAGTTGAGTTAGTATTTTGAATTAAAATTTGATTAAAATTTCATGGCGATCAAGATTTGGTGATTATGAGTTCTCCTACGAATATTTTGAGGAGTTGCAATCTGCATGTTAGAGACAAACAAATTTGTTGTCGAATGAACCTGATCTACGGAAAACAAAAATACTTCAGAACAATAAAAAATTGGTGTATAATAAAAGTGAGATTGGGCGGAGAAATGAATATGGGAGCTAAATCAGAAGAAGGTGGCATAACCATACTCATCGAGCCCATGGGCTCATCGAATATGGGGAAATGGGGCGTCCTCATGCAGCCATCTTTCTCAATGTTTTCGTCTTCTGTGAAAATAAAGAGTATGCAATAACATAACGATGAGGAGTAAACTATGAAGCAGATTTGATTCTCCATTTATCCATTTATTCGCAAATCGTTTGCGGTCATCAACAATTATTTCACATTTAATGAAAAAGTACCGATGATACAAACACGACGTGAAAAACATGGACTACTCCAATTATAGTTGCTGAATTAATTTTACAATTGGCAATCGGAATGTGCCATTTGTCACATGGATATTTACGACTAAAAATTGACGATCAAAAACCTGATGCACCGCCATAATTCGACATAAATTCAACAGAGTAGAAGAAAGGTTTCTCTTCAAATTGAGTTAAGTTTTTGAAACCGATTTAAAAGATGTGACTAATTCCGGGGAGCAAAATTGGGAATTTAAAGAGAAAATGTCCTGGTGTACACTGAAAGAAAAATGCTTCGTTGTTCATAAAAATACATGGGCAGACGATCAGACTTGCTGACATGCAAGTCCATGACTGACTCAGAACGTGATTTTATAAAGATCATCCAAAAAAGTAGAGTTTATCTCGTGTATTTCTACCTGCTACAAACAAATGCACAACGACAAATTACCCACTACCACAGTGTGGTGTAGGTATTAAGAACAAAAAAAGCAAAGTTCGGCCGGACCGAGATTTTAATACCCTCCACCATTTTCATTTCACTGAATCAAGGAAGAATTTTCATTATATTAATGAACAATTTCGTTAATTTTACATTAATGAAACTTTTTTCATTTATTCAATGAACATCTACGTTGGTACAAAATCAATAATAAATTTCATTGACGGAACGTAGGATTTCATTTTTGGTATGAAGCTTTTCGCTTGGCCAAAAGTGATGAACTCTTTCTCTGATGAAAAAGCATTTGTTGTCCAGCAGTTTGTAAACAAACAAAATTATCGTGTTTACTTGCCAAAGAAGTCAGATGAAAATGTGCACCTTCGGTTGGCCATCAGAACTTAAACGCTGGCCATGGTGATGGTGTGGGCCGCCATAACAGCCGATGGTCGCTCTCCGCTCTATTTAATCGACCGTGTCATTAAAATAAATGCCGAATATTATCGAGAAAACTTTCTGGAGGGTGTAATAAAGCCTTGGGTACGCAAACATTTTGGCGTCATACCTTGGACATTCCAACAGGACTCAGAACCATCGCACTCAGTACGCGTCACCCAAGAATGGTTACAAAATCAGGTTCCTCGGCTCATTTTCAGCGTACAATGGCAAAGTCTCCGGATACCAGTCCGTTGGACCATTGTGTCTGGTGTATTTTGGAAAGCAAGGTTGGCACTAAAAATACCAAAGTGTCAATCACCTCAAGCAAGCGCTTCGCGTGTCAAATTCGTGCCAAAGGTGACTAATTCGAATAAATCTAATCTTATTCTAAAATTTAACGTTATTTCCGACATTTTTTGCTTTCATTCTATAAAATTAAAAAAAAATGTAAAAATTACTTTCTTTTATCTCACCCTGTATATCGTGGGGATTGCCATGTTTAGGTAATAAAGGGCGTGAATTTAAACAAGCTTCAATTCTGGAAAGAATAGTAGAGAGCCTTATAAGCGTAAATTGTTACCATAGACTACTATATGGGAATAAATGAAAGTACTTGATATTGGAATGTGGAACACAAGTTAGTACGACTTTCACGTAGAACTGTTTTAAAGTTATTTCCTACATGAAATTGCTAACATTATCAGAAAAGCTAGTTTTTGGACAACCACGTCTGGATGTTAAGTAGGGAAAAGATGCTAAAGAATGTTGTCCTAGACAAATCAAACTTTTTTGCTTTATAAATTAGAAACGTTTTGCTAAATTATTTTATTTCCAATACAACTACTAGAATTAATGTAATATGTTTTTTTTTCTAACAAAATCTACATTCTAAAATAAACATAAATAGCTGAGAAGCACTGAAGTGTATATTGTTTTAAAAACATTATTTGCTGATAATCCCACTACAAGGGAACAAATAAATTGTAAAATATTTTGTTATTTAGCATTTAGAATAACTGTCAATTCACTAATATTTTAAGGGGTTTTTCTAATTTTAATATGTTTTATAACAGAAAACACATTTGAGGGATAAATATAGCTCAACGTATTCTTGCATATGCCGTATGTTTTTAATAGAATATAGAGAAACTGTTTTGCATGTAAATATAGCAGATAGCTTGTAACTGTAATCCCCCTTATACATAAACACGTAAGGATCATCTTTAAATTTTTAAAAGGGTTTATAATGCATAAAACATATATGTGTAAACGTTAAAGTTTTTTATTGATTAGATACTTATGGATTACATAAGTGAAGTTAAACATCATTAATTACATATATATTTTATTTCAATTTGTTAGTTTGAATAAATTTATAACAAGTTAGAGATAAAGTTCGGTTATGGCTCGTTTAATACTTTATATTAAATTGATTGAGGATAATATACAAATGCCGCCATCTTCGGTGTACTTTCGGTCCATGGCACATAGAACAGTGTTTTTAAATATCAACTTGAAAACATTTTTTTTATTTATTTCCATCCATCAGCTTTTCTATATTTAATCCTAACGCAATCTACCACAAGGGACACTCTTATGTATATGTACGAAAATTTTTACAAGGGTAGGGTTAGGCTCAGATGGGCTAAGCCTATTGTTTTGAAAGATGTTCGCAATATATTTAGGTCACAAGTAGAAAACAAAGGACACAACAAACTTCAGACTGCTGTCATTTTTAAGCCACTCGCTCGACAGCTGTTAAAATTATTCCAGTGATAGCACATTATATTGTTTACAAGCGTACAAAAGCATTAGGTGAGAAATTTCCAGAATTTCGTTGTTGGTGATAGTGTGGTTTCTCTATATTTGGCTGCAAAACCACAGCAGGTATCGTAAGAGCACTCCAGCATTTAAATGTGAATAAATCGTTTGTGTATCGCACCATCGCTCGTTACCGTGATACTGGTAGCGTAGCCCAACGTCAAGGAAGTTGACGGAAGAAAACAGCAACATCAGCAGTAATGGTTCGAAAAGTAAAGTAGTGACTTTATCGAAACCCGCGTCGCAGTAGCCGAAAAATGGCTCGTGAGCTGAGCATATCGCAATATGCCATTGAAAAATGAGCTAGGGGTAAAGCCATTGAAATCCCAAAAATTGCAAGAACTTACACCGCAACAAAAATAAATTAGACTCAAAAGAGCTGAAGAGTTGTTTCGCTTGGCCGAAAGTGGTGAACTGCCGAATTCGGTATTCTCCGATGAGAAAACATTCGTTGTCCAGCAGTTTGTAAACAAACCTAATGATCGTATTTACTTGCCTAAGAGGTCAGCTGAAAATGTGCACCTTCAACAACTCGAACTCAAGCGCCGGCTATGGTAATGGTGTGGGCCACCATAACAGCCGATGGTCGCTCTCCGTTGGTATCAATCGACCGTGTCATCAAAATAAATGCCGAATATTATCGAGAAAATATTCTGGAGGGTCTTTTAAAACCTTAGACATTCCAACAGAACTCAGCACCATCGCACTCAGCACGCGCCACCCAAGAATGGTTACAAAATAAGGTTTCTCGCTTCATTTCCAGCGCACAGTGGCCACCAAAATCTCCGGATACCAATCCGTTGGACTATTGTGCCTGGAGTATTTTGGAAAGCATGGTTGGCACAAAAGAATACCAAAGCATCGATCACCTTAAGCAAGCGCTTCGCAGGGAATGCGCCAAAATACCGCAGAGCAACATTTGGACACGCTGCCCGGCTTTCATTTGAAGGCCATAATTCTTGCCAAAGGTGACCAATTCGAACAAATCTAAACTTATTCTAAAATTTGATGAAGGCCATAATTCTTGCCAAAGGTGAACAAACAAATCTAAACTTATTCTAAAATTTGATGCTATTTCCGACATTTTTTGCTTTCATTCAATAAAAAATAATAAAAAATGTTAAAATTATGGCGTTTGACTTTGTTGCAGTTTTTTATCTCACACTATAGGTCCACAATCGTCTAACCTACCATTTAAAAGACCGAAGAGTGTTTTTGTTCCAACGATTGTGAAAGATAAAAGAAATTAAGACCACACAGATGCTACATATGGCGTATTGTACTCACAATAAATATAATAATATCACCTTCAAACGATTACCTGGCAAAGAACACAAGAAACCAAAAAGTTGAAGCATAAAACGTTTTTCCGCCAATCAGAAAGCCATTTTTCCAAATTTCGAAAACGTTCCTATCTTCCAAAATAGACAGTGTTTGGTTTCCATTTTTACACTCATAAATTCTGCAATTGCAGTTATTTGTGTTTGTTGTGTCCTCGATTTCTTTTCAGTTCAGAGTTTTTATTTTTTTCTTGTCGCTGCTTGGAGATATTTAACACATCATAAAACTCCATCTCATAACAATAAATTTCAATATATTTCTTGTTGGCTTCCTTAGCAGCAAGCAGAGTCTAAACGATGGACGACGACAACCTCTGGAAAAGGGACACTTTAAATCAGTGCAGTACTGCGCCGTGCCCTGCAATGGCATCTGGCATTGGCGAACGAGAGGAGTATCTGCAACTGCAGCACTTCGACTAACAATGTGAATTGAGATTGAGAGCAGACAATGATACTTTAGAAGAAAGAAACTGTTTGAATAGGGGCTCCGAACAGAACGCCCGCCAACGATTCTGTGGAATGCGCCAACCCAACCTAACCGAAACCAGTCACCCAGCCTGCCAGGCAGTCAGCCAGTCAGCAATACGTAGTGGCTAAAAGCAAGAATCTGTGGAACGGATGGATGACACTCATGGCACGAGTATTTGCTGAAACGGTTCTGTTAAATAGAAGCTGACAGCTTGATTTGTTGGCAACATAGAAATAACGAAAGATTGATGGAATGTCAGCTGGTAAAGACAGTTACAGTTTATTGGCCGCATTAGAGTTGAAAATATGAACAAGGGAAACGGATATTCAGCCAAGCCCAGCCAAGCTCTCCTGGCAAATAGCCGAACTCCCCCGCCCAGCATCGACACTGCATTTCGTGATTGTTTGTTCGTGTGATTGCATCCTTTATTATCTAAAATGATTTTTCCTCCCGCATTCAAAGAAAAGTAATTTCACGATGACGAAATCAGTGTCATGGAAATGAGTAAACGTTGCAGAAAAAAAACCTTACAACATTTTCAGGGGGAATTTTTATAGGTTGATTACATTTGGGAAAAACTTGTATCTGGCAACGCTGATGGAGAACAGGAACTCGTTAAGTTGTATGGAGACGTTATAAAGTCAATCAATTTAAATTATGGTACTCTGATTAACGATTTTCATCCAAAAAACTGATGCACATAACTCCCGTAAACGAAACAAGAAGCATATCCATACTATCATATAACATAAATGGTCTAGAAAATAAATATCTATACCCAACGTTTTTTCAATATATAACACAATATGAAGTATTTTTATTATTGGAAACACATTTAGAAAGTGGAAAAATGGAAAGAGCCAAGACATATTTTATCGGATATCAATTAGTTTTCGAGCCTGCTATAAGGGTCCATAGGTTTGGAAGAGCAATTGGTGGAATAATAATAGGCATCAAAAAAGAAATGATTGATATGGGTGTCTCATACGAAATTATCCATACAGATGACAAGCTCATTATAAAATTACAATATAAGGAACAAGTATATACACTTATACCCCAATACCTCAGGCCATCTACTTGGGATCACGATTTTAGAAAACTGAGCCAAATATTTCAAACCGCGGACATCTCAAATCAGATAGTAATAGGAGATCTCAATGCGAGAATTGGAGAAGTGAATCAGAGTATCGGAGATATATACCGGAAAAAGTTCTACTCAGGATATGATTTAAGGAAATCAAAAGACAAAATAGTTAATCAAAAAGGTTCAAAATTCATACAGCTTTGTGATGATTACAATATGCTTATATTAAACGGAATAACAAAAGGCGATAAGGAAGGAGATCTCACATACATATCAACATTAGGCGATTCTGTGAATGACTTATGTGCAGTATCTAAGGAAGTTCTAGAAAGAATTGTAGAATTTAGAGTGGAGGATAAGGTATGGTCTGATCATTTCCCGATTCTAGTAAGGATAAATATTGGATCCTATTCGCAAACAGAAGAAAAGATGTCATTACTGCCAAAACTCATCTGGAAAGAGAATAATAAGAATAACTACCAACGAAGATTGAACATAAATTTGGAAGTAATCCAAGAAACAACACAGTCATGCCTGGAGGCAATATGTAAGGCGATTTCAAGGTCATATCCCACACAATATTCAAACAAGCCGACATTTCAAGCAAAACAAAAATGGTACAATAATACATGCAACAAAGCTCGTTTAAACAGTTTTAATTTGCTCAAAATATATAGAAGAACTGGAGATCTGGATGACAAAAGAAGGTATTCAGCCGCACAAATCCAATACAAAAACATATGTAATATAAGTAAATCTGCATATTATAAATCAATCGGCAATAATCTAAACAGCATACGAAACGCAGGAGAATGGTGGAAAATGGCAAGAGAACTTCGAAATGAAAGCAACTTCGTAGGGATAAATATAACCCCAGAAATCTTTAAATGCTATTATTCAAGTCTCTTAAATAATTCCGAAGAATCCACACTCATTTACTATGCGCCTACATATAAGGAAGATGTTGATTTGGACACACCAATAATTATGTCCGAACTGGAAAAAATATTTGCATGTGTGAAAAGAAATAAAGCTCCCGGAGAAGACAGGATTCCATACGAATTTTATATAAATGGCACAGAACAACTACATACTCAATTGTTGAATGTATATAATAACATATTTTCGAGCACAAATATTGATACCTCTTTCACAAAAACGGTAATTTTTCCGATACATAAAAAAGGAGATTTTAATGAGCCATCTAATTATAGAGGAATCTCGTTCATGAACTGTGCGGCAAAAATTTTTATGGGGATAATTAATGAACGGCTCTACAATTGGGTTGAAAAACATGAAATTTTGAACGAATATCAAGCTGGTTTTCGTAGAAACTACTCTACAGTTGACAACATATACAATCTTGCCTCTATTGTCGAACTCAAATTAGCAGAAAAGAAAAAGTATACTCATTTTTCATCGATTTCAAAGCAGCATTTGATAACATATCAAGACAAGCACTTATTTATAAGCTGTTTAGAATGGGAATTTCATACAAAATGGTCACATTAATAGAAAGAATATACAATAACACCCAATCGGCAGTATGGAATGGAAGAGAGCTTTCAGATTTCTTTCCAACTACAAAAGGTGTAAAACAAGGTTGTCTATTGTCACCGTTATTATTTGCACTTTATATAAACGATCTGCACGAGCATATTGGTGGTGGACTTTTCGTGGACAATATCAATATCAGAAGTCTTTTGTACGCAGATGATATTGTGCTTCTTGCTGATGATATTGCAATACTCCAAAAATGATAGATAAAGTGGAAACATACTGCAAAATTTGGTGCCTAGAAGTAAACTTATCCAAATCGGAAATAATGGTCTTTAGAAACGGAGGGAAACTAAGCAAACATGAAAAATGGATGTATAATGGCAGAGAAATCAAAATTTCAAATGAATTTAAGTATTTAGGCGTGACGTTCACACCAAAAATGAAGTTCCTAAAACACGTACAAAATCGGAATAAAGAGGCAAAAAATGCTATAAACTCGACATGGAAACAATTTATTGGTAAAGCAGACATAAATATGAACGCAAAATGGAAGCTGTTTTTAGCAGTTTGTAGATCCATACAAACATATGCTGCCCAGGTCTGGGGATTCACTTACTTCGAAGAGTCTAACACATTATTGAGATTCTTTCTTAAACGAATATTGAGAGTTCCTAGTTTTACTCCAAACCACATTTTGATGCTGGAAACGGATGTTGAAGATACTCAAATATATACACTGGGGCTACACCTCAACTATCTCGGAAAAACTCTGTTTCAATATTCTGAAAACAGGCTTCCTCAAAACTTACACAACTCATATATCGCAAGAACACTTTTTGGGCCAAGGAATTGAAGGTACTGGCTGAATCATTTAGTTTGGAATGGTCGCATGTAATGTCCTCTCAAAACAACTGGTTTACTTTCTGTCAGGATATTATAAAATGCATAAAGTTACAAATCCACAATGAAAATATACGGGAAAAAGAAAATAGCCAGAGTCAACGAATTTATAGACATCTAAAAACAAATATTGGCCATCTCTATTTAAATGATAAGTACTCTGAAGAGAAAATCATTTGCATCTTTAAAGCGCGTAGCGGTATGATACCTCTGGAATACAACAGATTTGACCAAGGAGACCGAAATAGAGAATGCAAGCTTTGTAATATGAGGGAAGTAGAAACGATGCAGCACTTTCTAGGAATTTGTCCCGTATTACGAGAATTCAGAATGAGATCATTCAGAAAGCCAACGCTTGATGAAGAGGAAATAATCAAGATACTCAATGGCGAAGAAGAAAGTGGCTGGAATGACTTAACAAACTACATTGAAGTCAGCTATAAATACAGGCAGCTTTTGATAAATGAATTTAACTAAACACTTTTATCTAAAAAAGAAAAACTTTGAATTTATTAAACTAGGCGACAGACGTTTTAAAAACATTGTCGCAATCCCAATATCAACTTCTTAATATCTATTAATGTCATACTGTATTTGAAAATATTTATTCAATAAAGAAGTTTTTACTACTACTACTACTACTACATTTGGGAAAAAAGTAAATGTCAAACAGGAGTATGGATGTATAGCGAAAAAGAAATATTAACAAATTCAAACTATTACGGTTATTCAAATTTATTTGCAATTTTTCAAATTTATTTGTAATTTAAATTCAAAATAACCATAAGCAAGCCGTTTGGGTATTTGAGAAGTAAGAAAGACATATTACCCTACTCTTTTTTATATCCTACACCAGAAGGTGGTCAGGGTATTATATCTTTGGGCATTTGTTTTTAACAGCAAAAGGAAACGAGTTAGACCCACAGTTTCTTTTGATGATCTGCCTAGAATCACATTCTGAGTCGATTTATGTATTTTTGTAAAAAAAGTACAGGTCGCATTTATTGCCCGATCGAGATGAAATTTAGCCATTTGAATTTTTGGAATTTTGTTTTTTATTGTGCACCAAACGTGTAATATAAGGCCAAGTAGTATGGAATTTTGCAGATACGATAAATAAGAATGCTAAATTTGATCGAAATCGGTTCAGATATAGCTATAGCTTCTAAATATATTGTTCATCCGTTTTTTTTTATTTTTGTCCTCCGCAGCCGTAATATGCACTGTGTAACAACGATATTTGGGGAATTATTTCAAATACTACTTTGTTAGATTTTATCTAGATCGGTTTAGACCTGTATATAGCACCCATATATAACTTCGTCTCATTTCTCTTTTATTGTGTAATATGAGCCCAAATATAATGGAATTGGGCCCTTGAACACAACCAGATTGATTCTAAAGACTAGTTTGTCAAATTTGGTGAAAATCAGTTTAGACATTGCTACGATATCCAGGGAAATAAATCAAATTTAACTCAGAAATACCTTTTCTGATTTGTATATAGCTCCTATATATCTTTATTTGATTTCAAGTTAATTTTGCACCAAAAGGGTAATACAAATCGGAATTGAAAAAACACAAATGCCTCGGCTAAGATAGTCCTTTGGACTTAAAATTATAACTATAATCATAATTGGTATGATTTAATTCTCGCAAATTCAACATAAAAACTTTTATTTGTTATGTAAAGCTCTACAGAATACGCAAAGTGGTGTAGGGTAGACTTTCTTTAATTTTTTTTTTTTTTTTTGCGAAGAAGCTTATTTTTAGAATTTGTTAAACTTGATCACTCAGGTGTTATCCATTGATATGTATTGAAATTTTTAACTATAACAGTTGAAACACATTCCAGTTTAAATCTATTTAAAATATCATGACATCTATCAACTACATATTCCAGATCTTTATGACTATTACAAAGGCATAGAGATGGTACTGAGATTTCGAAAATTATATTTTTAAAAATTAAGGACAACTTTAAATGAATCGGCTGACTTTCTTTAATTACATATATGAGTATGGAGATATGTAAAATTAGAGTGTAGATATCTTAAGGAATGTCACCAAGAATCAAATATACAATCTCACTCCTAAATTTTTTCAGTGAGTAAATTTATCGCTAATAAATGCTAATTATAAATGTCAAGTGATGATGAAGGTGGAATATAAGAACAAGTAACAAACATTTTAAATTTGTCCAGTTCAATGGAAACTCCATATCAGGAAAACATTTGGATAAATTAAGAAAGTGGTATAATTGCATCAACTGCAGTAAGGAAGCCAACACTACATATTTTTACAAACAAGATCTTCTCTAAATACTTGATATTCTGAACATAAAATTTCACTATTTTAGATAGATATGGTTGAGCAAGTCTCGGAAGAAACCATTGCGTTATAGTAACAAGTAAAAAAGCAGTAAGTTCGGCCGGGCAGTACTTTAAATACCCTCCACCATTTGGGACGAATTAGGAAATTTTCAAAAAAAAATCCATTAAAAATTCTGTTAAAATATTAAAAATACCGAATATCGGAAGGTGCCGATTTAAGGGGTATAGACGTTATTGTGGACCTATATAGACAATTTTATTTCAGGGGATAAAAAACTCGCACGGAACTCCTTGTATGCAATTTCAGGTTAAATCATCTAAATACCGAATGTGGCTAAAATCATCTAAATCATCTAAAAATCGAATATTTCAATGTGGCTCAAATCATCTAAAAACCGAATATCGGGGGTACCGTTATACGGGGGATATGTGATATTGTGGACCCAAAACTCCTTTCGTAGAATTTCAGACAATTCCATTAAAAAATGTATGTAAAATCATCCCAATACCGAATATTGGGGAGGGAGGGGTACCTAAAGAGGGGGCTATACGATATAGTGGGCCAATATAGATAATTGTCTTCCAGGGAATAAAGTACTCGCAAGGAACTCCCTGCGTGAATTTGCAGACAATTCAGTTGAAAACTGTGACTAAAATCATTAAAATACCGAATATCGGGGGTACCGTTGAATGGGTCCATACGATATCGTGGGCCGATATAGCCCATCTTCCAACTTGAAATTTACTTTCCTATCTTAATTCGTTTTGACTGTAGCGTGATTAAAACAGACGAACAGACGGACGGACAGATCTAAATCGTCTTAGAATTGTACGCTGATCAAGAATATATATAATTTGTTGGGTCTAAAATTATTATTTCGATGTGTATGAGTGTATGGTGAAGGGTATAAAAACCAATGCTGTCAGTATAAAAACCGGTTAATTTTGTGTTAAGCCCCCTTACATTAATAGAAAAGCAAAAAGAAGAATGAATTATTTAGTTTTTATACACTACAACACTATGTGTTGGGGGTATTATAAGTTTGATTGGGCCAGAATTTATGTAACACCTCGAAATATTGGTTTCCCATATAGGAAAGTATATATGGATCTTCCTAGCTCGCCGAGCTGAGTCGATCTAGCTATGTATGTCCGTCCGTCCGTCTGTCCGTCTGTTCATGTTAATTTGTAATCACGCTACAGGTCGCAATTATGGCCCGATCCTTACGAAATTTTGCACGAAGGTGGGGTTAGGGTCAGAATAGAAGCCTATTTCTTTTGGAAATGATCGTCAAATGTTTAGGGGTTGAAATGGACCATATACTGAAAAAATGTCGGATTTTGCAGTAGCTATACAGGTCGCAATTATAGACCAATCGAATCGGAATTTCGCATGTAGCTAGAGTTTAGGGCGGGGAAGAAGCCTACCAATTTGGGTGGTCATCGGATAATATTTAGCGGGTAAAATAGACCATATCTTTTGTGTTGAAAAAATTCAAAATTTTTCATTAAACCGCGAATATTTGAAATCCCGGCGAAATCACAAAGCCATGACAAGGTTACTTCTGATCTTTACATTGATGTTAAAATCCAACAAAACGGATATATAGCAAAATATGTCCGATATATATGTTTATCAAAGAAGATATGCTTGAAAAATCTCTTATATGTCGAGAACGGCTGAACTGATTTCGACAGTTCTCATTAATTCAGAATGGCCTCTTGGCAGGAAAGAAAAAACGTCTAAAAAAATCGCATAAAAATATCTCTCTAAAGATGAAAATATTGATTTTGCAAAATTTTCTCAATTTTTTTTTTCAATTTTGTCATATTTTTGGCATATTTTCATTTTGAATTAAACATTTGGTAATATTTCTACAGCTAACAAAACTAAGTAGTTAGGATATCAGGATATCATATACAGATCGCATTTATGGCCCGATCCTTACGAAATTTTGCATGGAGATAAGATGAGGGTCAGAATAGAAGACTACTCTTTTTGGAGATGATCGCCATATATTTAGGGGTTGAACTGCAAAATTGTCAGCAGGTCGTAATTATCGCCCGATCCTCACGCAAATTTGAATGGGAGTTACCGGACATTGCAAAAGCCAAGCAGTTTTGGATGGCCATCCAAAAATATTCAATAGTTTGCAACTTTTATAGACAAAATGCGAAAATGTCCATTCCAGTGACTTTTTGGAGAATTCACAAATACAGGAAAGACGTACTTCTGACTATTTCATTAACGCTGATTTCGTTGAAGAATATAGTCAAATGTCTGTATCTCATATAGATGCGTTTCAGACAAAAACCAATAATAAATGTTAATCTTTTGCCACTTCTGAGAGATTATAGGTTTTTGGGAAATATTGGTTCCAGATCTAGGAAGACCATTTACGTGCAACATCTACCAATAAATTGGAAATGATCAAATTAGTTTAAGTTGCTATTATTCGAAAATTAGAGAACGAAACCTGATTGTTTTCTTTTATTATTTGTCACAATATCTTGTGGAATTCTTTCGAGTATCTCGCCTATATAAACTGTATCGTTGTAGGGTATTCAACGGTCGTTTGTTTTGTTTGAAACTGAATCTTGTCTTAGAGGAAAATGTACTAAATTATCGGATCTCTCCAGAAATTCTTTAGAGAATGCACCAGTAGGCCAAAATTCTTTTTAAATTGACTGTAAAACAAGTACGAAAAAGCTATAGTCGCGCGACCATATGATACCCTACAACACTAAAATATGTTAGAAGCACTCTTATGTCCCAATCTATTTTGGAAGATTTCGCTTTTGAAATTATATCACGGATATAACCCCACTCTTCAGAAAATTGTCGTGAGGTTCGGACGATTATTGCAATCTGTATATAATAACCCCAACCTGTGTTGTAAGGTAAAAAAAATAATAAAAATATACACTTTAATATTAAGTCAAATTGAAAAAATTGCATGCGATAAAAAATATGGAAAAAAAAGTCAGAAACTACTACAAAAATCTATGTTAGCATCTTTTTATGCGATTTTATTAGATTTTATACTTTTATGCCAAGAGGGCATTCTGAATCGACAAATTTTGTTAAAATCGGTCCAGCCATTCTTGAGATATAAGCATTCTTGCTAACATCACTTTCCTTTGTATATACACATTGTATATATTTCGCTATATATATCCGATATATTTACTATCGGCATCTACGTAATGATCAGAATTGACCAGTTCGTCTATTTGTGATTCCGGTGGGATTAAAAATGTTCGCGGTTTAGTGGAAAATTTGACTTTTGTTTAACACAAATGTTATGGTCTATTTCACCCACTAAATATTACCCAATGACCATAAAAATCGGAAGGCTTCGGCCCAGCCCTAAGCTCTAGCCCCATGCTAACTTCCGCGACGATTGGTCTATAATTGCGTCCTGTAGAGCAATTGCAAAATCAGAAAATTTTTCTGTTTTAGGTCCATTTCAACCCCTAAATATTATGCGATCATCTCCAAAAGTAATAGGCTTCTATTCAGGCCCTATTTCCACCTCCATTCTTAATTTCGTGAAGATCGGGCCATAATTTCGACCTGTAGAGTGATTACAAATTAACATGGACAGACGGACGGACATACATAGCTAGTTCGACTCTGCTCGGCGAGATAGGAAGATCCATATATACTTTCCTATATGGGAAACCAATATTTCGAGGAGTTACATAATTTTTGGCCCAATCAAACTTAGAATACCCCCAGCACATAGTGTTATAGGGTATAAAAATATTTTCAGGCATAACGATTTTGAAGAAAGGATAACACCTCAAAAAGTTATCTTTTTTATTTTCAATTTTATATAATGAATTATGTTATCAGCCTTTGTTTTGGTGCAAACCTGGTCGCAAATTTTATGACGGGAATGATAGATAATGGTATTGGACAGATTGATTTTTGCCAGTAACAGTCTCGGGGCGATCATAAGATATGGAAAATGATAAATTATGTATGTTGTCATAATCTATTTTACATTTTTGTCTATGTTACTTTCAAACACTCCAGTGGCGTACTCTGAAAATATATAGCGAAGCTGCTCAGCTTCTTTGCGAATGAGGCAAACTAATATGGAAAATTGTTTATTTTTGTACCCTACAAAAAAATTCCTGATCAGGCATATGCAATACATTTTTGGATACCAAACAACACTGTTTTTGGGAAACCCTTTTACGAGTACTGCATACTGAATGCGCTGAACTTTACTTTGCACGGTACACATCAAATGACTATATGGCCCTACTAATTTTGATTCTTGAAATAAGACAAGTAATAAATAAAGGACAATAAAAACACTTCTTAATTTATTATTTATTTTATTTTTGTCTTTAAAAAATAGGCTTTCGTAAATTTTCTACAGATCTTGTAGCGTCTGAGTTCTTGTGAGTCATCCATCCACAAATCCCCAACTCATTATAATGTGCAATTAAATTTCCTCTTAAGTAGCGAATAATCTTTTGGTGCAAAAAGATTATGCCTTTGTAAAGCGTCATAAATTACCATGACTGGGAATTGTGCTCGTATTTAACAGGAAAGCGAAGAGGAAATAAGAACAAAAAGTACCGAATAAACAAAAACATTGTGATTATTTTTATGAATAGACAAAGCGGAAAAACAATTAAATAAATGTTATTGCCAACTGCTGCTGTCATTGTTAAATGTACATCGTTTTTTATTGTAATGGTCATAAAGGTTTTGGTCTACAAAAACGGTGCACGGGCAATACACAAACAATCGGCACTGGCCAGGTCAGTAGTGGCGATAAACAAAAGTAAAAATAACCAAACAACGTTACCCAACAAATAATTTCTGGTCAACTACCTATTTGCAATTAAGTGGATGGACATTCGGTTTAAAATCAGAAAAATGTGAAGCTAGTTTTTGCATGTGGCGCATTAATAGCTATTTCAGTTTTCAGGTATATCGAGCAATGGTCAACCAAAAATGACATTGGAAGATATTAACGTAAGGACAAGAAAGAATTTATTAACACCCCATATATTCTTTATAGGAAGGAAGCTTTTTGGAATTCCTGACATAATGTCAAGTGGAACCATTGATGTCGGTGGTAATATTTATTTCTATTATTATACCCTCCACCTTGGAAAGGAGGGTATATTAACTTTGTCATTCCGTTTGTAACATCCTTAAATATTCGTCTTAGACCCCATAAGGTATATATATTCATAATCAGCATAAAATTCTAAGTCGATTTAACGATGTCCGTCTGTCTGTCTGTCTGTCTGTCCGTCTGTCTGTCTGTTGAAATCACGATACAGCCCACATTATCTGACGTAGAGCGCCAAAATTTAGCAGAGCTATTTGCATTGTGTCTAGGATGGTTGGTATTGAAAATGAGATATATCGGTCCACGTTCTGGTATAGTCCCCATATAACGGTACCTCCCGATATTCGGTATTTTGATGATTTATGCCACATTTTTTCACGGATTTATCTGGAAATTGGTATTTGTGGGTCATAATGGTTCCTAGTTCGTGTGGCGAAACATTGTAATTATAGGTCCACGTTTTGGTGTAGCCCCCATATAACGGTACCTCCCGATATTCGGTATTTTAGTTTTTTCTTGCCACATTTTTTCACGGATTTGTCTAAAAATTGGTATTTGTTGGTCATAATGGTTTCCAGCTCCGGTGGCGAAACATTGCATGTATGGGTCCATGATTTGGTATAGCCCCCATATAACGGTAACTCCCGATATTCGGTATTTTGATGGTTTTTGCCACATTTTTTCACAGATTTGTCTAAAAATTGGTATTTGTGGGTCATAATGGTTCCTAGTTCGTGTGGCGAAACATTGTAATTATAGGTCCACGTTTTGGTGTAGCCCCCATATAACGGTACCTCCCGATATTCGGTATTTTAGTTTTTTCTTGCCACATTTTTTCACGGATTTGTCTAAAAATTGGTATTTGTTGGTCATAATGGTTTCCAGCTCCGGTGGCGAAACATTGCATGTATGGGTCCATGATTTGGTATAGCCCCCATATAACGGTAACTCCCGATATTCGGTATTTGATGGTTTTTGCCACATTTTTTCACTGATTTGTCTAAAAATTGGTATTTGTGGGTCATAATGGTTCCTAGTTCGTGTGGCGAAACATTGTAATTATAGGTCCACGTTTTGGTGTAGCCCCCATATAACGGTACCTCCCGATATTCGGCATTTTAATGGTTTTTGCCACATTTCTTCTAATGTTTCTTTTACCCTAAGGTGGAGGGTATTAAAAGTTTGGCCCGACCGAACTTTATGTTTTTTTACTTGTTTTATCCTTAAACAAACGGCATATCAAAATTCCGATATACATATAACAAATAAATGTTTTCATGCGGAGTGTATTAGATTTAAAACATGCCAACAATGATCGTTAAAGCCGACATAATTAAATGCCACCATAGTATGGAGGATATATTAAATTTGTCATTCCGTTTGTAACACCTCGAAATATACATTTTAGAAACTGTATATTTATTTTTGATCAGCATCAGCTATACGAAGACGTGGACCTGTACATACAATTTTCTGTCATAGGCTGTAGTATTTATTACGAACTTCAATTACCAAATTTGAAATAGTTCCGGTAAATAATGTCTCTAACATCATCAAAATACTCAATATCGGGATATACCGTTATATGGAGGCTATACGAAGACGTGGACATACATAGCCCATTTTCAATACCAGAAGTCGTGCAGACATAATACACATCTAAGTTAATTTTGAACAACTTACTTCATTTCATTCGGAAGCTAGAGTGATTTCTACAGACGAACAGACGGATAGACGGACAGACTGATGGACATTGGTAAATCGACATAGAATTTTAGCTGATCAAGAATATGTATACTTTGTGGGGTCTAAAATGTATATTTCGAGGTGTTACAAAAGTTATATGGCAGACCCTGTTTTTTTTTTAAATATTGGATTTATCTAAATTCCAATTAAAAAGGCTCTTAACTCGCAAAACACAATCAATGACTACCATATTTAGAATGACACATACATTAATTACAAATAATATACATAAGGTATCCTATAGTCAACCCCTCCCGACTTTTGATTCTTTTTTACTGGTTTGATGCATATAATACACGAACTATGTTACGATTCTTTAACTTATTTGAATTTTGAATCATATGATTAAGGTCCGATTAGAATAATATCGAAATCGATTCAGATACAGCTACAGGTCCCATTTATATGTTTTATCCGATTATATATTCTCAAAATCATAATATGAAATATATGGCAATGATATTTTTATTTGTACATTTTGCTCGTGTTTGTTGTTTTATTCTTCATATCCCCCCGTCCACAGCAACATCTAAAACTCTTTCTTATTTTGTTTAGGGCGTTTTGATCCCCTTTAATTTTTAAACAGTGAAACAAAACATAAAACCAAAGAGTGGAGCGTAAAACTCATGATCTACAGGTACTCCCATTTTGAGAGCATTTTATTCGAGAGTTAAATCGAAAAATTTGGACTTATGGTTTAAATTTGCACAAAAAATGGAATTATCTAACAAAAGCATAAATGTAGCAAACTGTTGATATTAGGCAACTGAAACTTTAAAATCATCGATCCATTGCTTACATTCACTGTACTTTCGCTATTGCATATCGCATTACAAAATATGTTTCAACAATTCACAAAAATAATAAATTAAATAAAAATATACGAATGGAAATACAATATTATAATTAAACAGGCTGCCTTTGGCAAAAGTATTACTTTTTCGCCGCTAAATCATTCACAGAATATTCGCTGGGTGCACAGCTGTACCAGGTGCCTTGTACATTCTCCAGATATAAAAACGGGAAACATTTGAACTAATGATTATTTTTGGAAATACATATCTACCAAGCACATACACACACCCATGTGTATGCATGTATGTATATACGTACATTTGAATGAGTTAAAGTAGGAATGAGTACATGATGATTCATGGCAACCAATTGAAAATGATATGTAAAATGTTATGTGTCGGTTTCACGTATTGCCCCAAAGGCTTTTATTAAAGGGGAGACAAATTCTTAATTTAACTTTCGATTGGTGTTTGTTTGAGCAGCACTTATTAGTTTTTAATTTCTTCCTCACTCACACTCTACTTACGAGTGTGTTTGCCTGTGTGTGGTGTTTATGACAGATATTGGTGGCCTTGCGGCACTTCTCGTCGTTGTCTCTTTAATACCAATATAATTAATTAAATGTTAATATTTACTTCATTTCTTAATTTGGTCAATGGTTGACTCCCTGCTCACACACTTTAATTATTTCATTTAACTACGAATCAACAGTTTTCCAATTTATTTCACCTTTATTTTCGATGGACTACTGCTGAAGTTTCTTAATGAGCATTGAGAGTCGGGTAGCAAGGTTGTTGACATCTTGCCGTAATCATTATAGATTGCATTGATTAAAATAATTGTAATGATCGCAAATAGTCAGCAGCAAATGCTATGAAGAAAATTACAGCCATTTTAAAGGTTTGCAATTTCTAACGGCCTGATTTTATTAAACTTCATTGGAAATCATTTTGTTTTTAAATTAATATTATTTCATATCTAAAAACACTTTTTGAAAAAAATCAATTTTTGCATAAATTACTAAGATAATCCCACAGATAAAAAAGAGCAGAACTAAAAATAGAAGAAATATGTATCGGCGTTTAGAAAGTTTACAACGTAAGGTAATTAAAATATAGGGATCAATATTTTTATTTATATTCCCAAAATCTTGATATATTTCCAATTTGTATTTGACATTTTTCGATCTTTTTCGAGTTGACGTCTTAAAGTAATAAAATCTCCTTTTATTCTACACAAAATTTTATCATATTAATAACGTGAGTCACTGAACAAAAGAAATTTGGATACACAAACTGTACCAAGGAAAAACAAGTAAAAAGTCATTAAATTCGGCCGGGCCGAACTTTTAATACCCTCCACCATTAGGTAAAGAAAACATTTTTTTATAAATTTATCTTTCCACGGATTTGTCCAAAAATTGGCATTTGTATTTCGTTATAGGTTCTAGCTCCAGTGGCGGAATATTGTACAATTAGATCCACGTTTTCCAATAGCTCACATATAATGGTACCCACCGATATTCGGTATTTAAAAAAAACTGCAACAAAGTCAAACGCCATAATTTTTTAATTTTTTTAAATGAAAGCAAAAAAGTGTCGGAATTTGCATCAAATTTTAGAATAACTTTAGTTTTTTTTAGTCCAACGGATTGGTATCCGGAAATTTTGGTGGCCATTGTGCGCGACATTATTCACCGGAATTGTTTCGTATTTGAAGTTCCTAATGGGTACTGCAAGCTACAAGAGAAATTTGACTGTGCAGGTTCATGTCTTTTTATAGATTCCAATGTAACGGTAACTCCCTATATACGGAACTTTTATGATTTTCAACAGTATTTTGTATCAGTGATGTATCTTCTTATATATATGTATATATATATATATATATATATATATATATATATATATATATATATATATATATATATATATATATATATATATATATATAAGTTAACGTTAACTTCTTTATTTCTGTTTCTGTTGCGCGTGCAAGTTCGATGGCACTTAAATATGCTTGCAAAATGCTTACAATGCATTCATGTCATTCATTCGTATAAACAACAGATAAATGCTTACATTTTAAGAAACCTAACTCTAAGAAATAATAAAATCAAAAGTGCTAACGTTGCACTAAATACATTGTCCAACAAAACTTAATTTTAAGAATAAAGGAAAAATAAATTCAGTCCCATTTTGTCACTCGAAAAAGAACGTTATGTTTAATTGGCGCCCAACAAAAAATTAAAAGCACCCAAACGGCTGCAAAGTTAATAAAGGCACCTCATGAAGCTGCAAACTGTCAACAAAAAATTAAAAGCACCCAAACGGCTGCAAAGTTAATAAAGGCACCTCATGAAGCTGCAAACTGTCAACTAAAAATTAAAGCACCCAAACGGCTGCAAATTAATAAAGGCACCTCATAAGCTGCAAACTGCTAACTAAAAACATCAAAACCTGTGGAAGAAGGCACCTCATAAAGCTGCGTACTGGTAACTAAAAACATCAATAACCTGTTGAAGAAGACACCCTATAAAGGCTGTAAATCAACACTAAATCCCCAAAAGCTGTGGGAAAAACTTGTGGAGTACGAGAGAGTCAACGACATCCAGCCGGCTCAAAAGATTGAAGACACCCCCTTAGTAGCGGAAGCAAAAGGAATACGGAGAATCAACAGGAGACGGCATGCTCTACAAAGTTTTATTGTAAGTTTAGAAAGAAAAGTGATAGTGTTTAAGTGAAGAAAAAAAAACTAAAAACATTGATAAAAACAAATTCCCTATTATTAATTTTGAAAAGTTAAAACAAAACAGACGGCATGCTCTATAAAGTTGTATTGTAAATTTAGAGATAAAAAGTGATAGCGTTTAAGAAAAAAAAAAAAAAAAAACCCAAAAACTAAAACATTGATAAAACAATTTTCCTATTATTAATTCTGAAAAGTTAAAACAAAACAAAATTGTAAAAATATAATTTGTGTTCTAAAAGGTTAACAACTAAATAGTGATCGTTTAAAATGTCCAACCCAAATAACCTTATCCGACCACCCATCCTTAACGTCAATAACTCCGACGGACAAAATAATAACGGACAGAATAATAATAACAATAATAGCGCAATAAATTCAGCAAACATGGAACAAACCATTGCCAGAATCTGTGCACAGCAATGCCAAATTGCCATAGCCCAATTTTTAAGACCTAGTTCAGACATAGCAGGCGAAGACGAAACTATCGACGTCAGATATAGAGAAAACTTGACAGATTTAGATAAAGTACCCGACGTAGTGAGAAGCTTGAGAGAATTTTCAGGAAAAGCATCGGAATTCAGCTCTTGGAAAAAGAGTGTCGAAAGGATCCTTAAGTTATACGAATCTACAAAAGGTACCCCAAAATACTTTGCCATCCTTAACACCATAAGGAATAAAATCATCGGTAATGCCGATGCGGCCTTAGAGTCTTACAATACACCCCTTAATTGGAGTAATATTTCAAAGTGTCTAACGCTTCACTACGCAGATAAGCGTGATCTTACGACACTAGAATATCAAATGACAACCTTAATACAAGGTAACAACAGTATCCAAGATTTTTATCAAGAAGTGTATTCACACCTTACGCTTATTATGAACAAATTGTCATGTCTCGATGTAGGTAAAGAAGCTCTAGATATCCTAGCCCAAACTTATAGGGATAAAGCTTTAGACATTTTCATAAGAGGACTAAAAGGACAAATGTCAATTCATCTTGGCATGAAAGAACCGACGGATCTCCCACAAGCACTACAATTATGTCTCAAAATGGAAAATCAATTCGCTAGAGCACAATTTGCTAACTCACACAATCCAACAGTTAAAATAATAGACTAAATTTTCAGAAACCACCCCATCCAAAAACTCATTTTCAAAATACGAATCAGATGCCATTTTACCCACAATTGGCATATTTGCCACAACACTCTGGTGTTCGACAAAATAATTCTAATCCTCCTATTTATCCTCGTAATAATTATAATCAACATAATTACCCCCAAAATCAAAATTTGCAACCACCAAGACCAACAGCACCAAAACCTCAGCCCAAGCCTGAGCCGATGGAAATAGATGCTTCCATGCAATCCCGAGCTGTTAACTACATGAATAGGCCAGCACAAAATAATAGATTTTATGGAAAGAGACCATCAGAACATTCTGACCAATTTAGGAGACCTGATAAGGCACAAAGAAATTTTCATGTAGACACAGATGAATTAGGTCCCACCGCTGAAGAATACGAAACAATGTTAGAGCAGTATGAAAATCAAGAACAATTATCTGATCTCAATGATTACATAAAAAATCAATATGATGTTCTTGACAACGATGACAAAGAAGATACACAAGAATTCGTAGATATTCATTTTTTAGATTAACGAATTCGTCCTTACCTTATTTTGAATGTAGGACGAATTCAGGGCAAATTCTTAAAATCTTGATCGATACGGGTTCAAATAAAAACTATATCCAACCTGGACTTATAAAAAATCCTTTAGAAAATAAAACCCCGTTTTTTGCAAACTCAGTAGGAGGAAAAACAGCAATAACACAACACACTTTTATTAATCTTTTTGACAAAAATTGTTGCCCTCTACAATTCTTCCTTTTACCAACCCTTAAATCTTTTGACGGAATTTTAGGAAACGATAGCTTAAAAAAATTATCTGCTGTCATTTATACGTCAAAAGACTACATGCTTATAGACAATAGAATAAAAGTGAAAATAAAGCAGAAATTATCTAGATCTGTGAACACTATCGACCTTAGGACAGACCATTTAACCCCACAAGAGAAACAAAAATTAGATCTAGTGATCCAAAGGCATAAATCACTCTTTGGGGAACCAAATCAAAAACTTACTTACACTACGACAGTAGTCGCCGATATTCAGACTACCAATGTCGAACCAGTTTATTCAAAATTTTATCCCTACCCTATGCATTTGAAAGGAGAAGTAGAAAAACAGATAAAGGAACTCCTCGATCAAGGTATAATTAGACCTTCACGGTCACCATACAATTCACCCATCTGGATCGTGCCAAAAAAATCGGATGCATCAGGCAAAGTGAAATACAGAATGGTGATAGACTATAGAAAATTAAATAAGGAGACAATTCGAGATAGATATCCCATCCCAGAAATAAATGAAATCCTACCACAAATAGGAAAAAATAAACTGTTTAGTGTATTAGATTTAAAAAGTGGATTTCACCAAATATTACTTAGGGAAAGTGATAGAGAAAAACTGCCTTTTCTATTAATAATGCAAAATACGAATTCACTCGACTTCCATTTGGTTTGAAAAATGCTCCGTCCATATTCCAACGAGCCTTGGACGACATTCTTAGGGAGCACATTGGCAAAATATGTTTCATCTATATGGATGATATAATAATATTCGCAGAGGATGAAGATTCACATCTCAAGAATATTTCAACCATATTCGAGACATTAGAGAAAGCCAATATAAAGGTACAACTCGACAAATGTGAATTTTTGAAAAAAGAAGTTGAATTCCTAGGTTTCATAATATCCGATTCCGGTATAAAAACAAACCCAAAAAGGGTTGAAGCAATAGAAAAATTTCCACTTCCGTTAACACTAAAAGACTTAAGATCATTTTTAGGACTTTGTAATTTCTACAGACGCTTTATTAGAGATTATGCCAAAATTTCTAAACCTCTGACAATATATTTAAGGGGGGAGGCAGGACGTGCGTCCAAATACGTTTCCAATAAAATGGCTATAGATCTCGATCAAGAAGCAGTAGAAGCTTTTAATAAATTAAAGAGAATATTGTCATCGGAAGACGTAATATTGGCATATCCCGATTTTAATAAAGAATTTGAACTTACTACTGACGCTTCGCACTATGCAATGGGCGCAGTGCTTTCACAAGATAATAAACCAATTGTATTTTTGTCTAAAACTTTCAAAAAGGAAGAGGAACATTATGCAACAAACGAAAAGGAGATGCTTGCAATTACTTGGGCTCTCAAATCCCTCAGAAACTACCTTTACGGTTCTGCCAAACTTAAAATTTATACCGATCACCTTCCACTGACATACGCATTGAATAATAAAACAGCTAATTTCAAGCTAAGAAGATGGAAAGCCTTCCTTGAGGAATTCAATTACGAATTACTATACAAACCCGGTAGTACAAATGTAGTTGCCGATACACTATCAAGACCTCCTAAAGAACCAGAAGAGATAAATGCTCTGACTTCGACCCAACACAGTCATGAAAGCTCATCTCATAATTTAATACAATACACTGACGCTCCGATAAACGCATTTAAGAATCAAATTCTCATCTCTTCAGAAGATGATGAACCATCTTATAAATTTGAAATTGTCTTTCCAACTTATCACAGACATACTATAAATGAACGAAATATTACACCAGAATTTCTCAGAGACATTTTGAAGAAATATTTAAACCCATCGGTAACAAACTGCTTAAAGACTAATGACGAAATCTTGGGAGTATTGCAAGAAGTGTTCCGTGATAATTTCACACAATACAAAGTCAAATATTCAAGACAAATGGTAACCGACTTGAAAAATGATGAAGACCAAGAAAACAAGATTATTGCTGAACATAATAGAGCACACCGAAATAGCGTAGAAAATAAAGCACAGTTATTGACAAAGTACTACTTTCCCAGAATGCAAGCTAAAATTAAGAAAATAGTCGATCAATGTAAAGTTTGCAAAGAAAACAAATACGATAGACATCCTAATAAGATAGGCCTACAGGAAACACCTATCCCACAAAATCCTGGACAGATTGTTCACATAGACATTTACATAACCGAAAAGACATCCGTATTGACGGCTATAGACAAGTTTTCTAAATACGCTCAAGCAAAAATTCTGAAATCAAGATCAGCAGAAGACATTAAAGAACCACTTAGGGAATTAGTCATATCCTTTGGAATTCCTGAAATAATAGTTATCGACAACGAAAGATCTTTTAATTCCAAAGCAATAGTTTTCATGTTAGAAAATCAGTACAACATCAAATTGTTCAAAATCCCGCCGTACAGTAGTACTGTAAATGGGCAAATTGAGCGGTTCCACTCTACACTGTCAGAGATAATGCGATGTCTAAAAGCACAGAACTTACACAAATCCTTCTCAGAGCTTTTACATAGATCCATTTACGAATATAATAACACAATACACTCAAGCATTCAAAAGAAACCAGTTGAAGCATTTCTTGGAAAAAGGGCAAACATGAGTCAGGATGATATAGAGAAAGAAAGATCCGAAATTGCCCAAAGGCTTAAAGAAAAACAAGCAGAAGATATTAACTACCACAATAAGAAAAGGACTCAACCAAAAACCTATACGCCAGGAGAAATCATATTCGTAAAAGAGAATAGGAGACTTGGGACAAAGCTAAGTAAGGCATACAGACAAGAAATAGTAAAAGAAAACCAAAATACAACTGTTATTACAGAATCAGGAAAAACCGTACACAAAAACAATATCAGAAATTAAGAAATCAAATATTTTCAGATTTTTATTCGCCACGGCGACCGCCTATGTCAAGATTTTGGACTATACAAACTCTCAAATTGTCGCGTTTGATTCCGGTTTGGCAAAAATTCAAGATGGTAACTTCAGGATAATTCATATCATTGACATCGACAAATATCAAGAAACAATAAATTCCCTACAAAACATCCTTTCCCAGAACATAACCAAACACCATTTCCTTCATCCCTTCCTAACCCATGAGCTGACAGAGATTCAAGGATACTTGGACCGTTTGAAGCCAAACGTGAAAAATAAACGATCATTGAATTTTATAGGTTCAGCGTGGAAATGGATTGCTGGAAATCCAGACCACGATGATTTTGAAATAATAACTCAGAAAACTAATGAAGTTCTAGAAAACAATAATAAACAAGTTGTAATTAACAAATTGTCATTGAGAAAAATTAATGAGTTAACACAAATAACTAATGAAATAATAAAAAGTACAAATTACAGTGATGTAAACAGAGATAGATTAAGTTCAAAATTAAAATTTAAAATAGAAATATTAAACAAGAAATTGTAAATATTCAATACGCTATCCATTGGGCAAAAATAGGAATTGTAAACTCATTCATACTTTCATCTGACGAGATAAATATTATCAAAAATATAATTGAAAAAGATTCAATACCGTTTGTTAATGTAGAAGAAATCTTTGAATTTGCTCAAATAAAAATCGCAACTAATAATCAATCTATCATTTATATTATTAGAATACCAATGACAGACAACAAAGTTTGTAATAGATTATTACTGAAACCTATAAAATTTGAGAAGTTCGTCAATAAATTAAAATTCGAAAATGTAATAATGTGCAAACAAGATTTAAAATTATACGGAATCAAGAGTGAATGCATGAAATACAATAATATAAGTATCTGTAATAGCATAAACTTAGAAGCTATAGAGAATAACACCTGTATTTCTAATTTGTTAAATAGCAAGACATCGAATTGCACGGTAACTGATAACAAAACAGTACCAACAGTTGAAGAAGTTTCTCCAGGGGTAATCCTGTTAAATAATTTCAATGAAACAATCCTAATAAATAATGTTGCACAAAGACTTATTGGATCGTATGTCATCCAATATAGCAACACTACACTAAGTATTTCCGACAAATCATATTCCTTTTTTGAAATAAGCCATATTCAACCATTACCGGCGATTCTGCAACCTAGGGAGTCTGTTCTCAGTATAGAAGAGACGCTCTCTTTAGAGTCAATTAAAGAAATTCAAATTAGTAACACAAAAGCAATAAATTTATTGGGAGGCAAATACGAGTGGGGTCAAACCACAAATTTGGACTTACCTCCTTCGCGATAATATTGATAATCGTTTTCATTATAAGGTCCAAGATCTGCAAAAGGGGAAAAGAAATTATACTCACCCCGTCTATAGCAGATTCATGTCCGTATGACGCACGTAATCGTGTTCCTATGCCGGAAGTAGTGGAATTGCCGGGAATACGAAGAATTTCTCATATTCCCTATTTTTGACCGATCGAGGACGCTCGGTTTAAAGAGGGGAGGAGTTAACGTTAACTTCTTTATTTCTGTTTCTGTTGCGCGTGCAAGTTCGATGGCACTTAAATATGCTTGCAAAATGCTTACAATGCATTCATGTCATTCATTCGTATAAACAACAGATAAATGCTTACATTTTAAGAAACCTAACTCTAAGAAATAATAAAATCAAAAGTGCTAACGTTGCACTAAATACATTGTCCAACAAAACTTAATTTTAAGAATAAAGGAAAAATAAATTCAGTCCCATTTTGTCACTCGAAAAAGAACGTTATGTTTAATTTATATATATATATATATATATATATATATATATATATATATATATATATATATATATATATATATATATATATATATATATATATATATATATATGTATATATATATATTCCCTGTTCTGAAATCTAAACCCATGCAAAATTCCACGTCGATTGGTCTATAATTATGACCTGTAAAGAGACTGCAAAATCTGAAAAATTCAAATTATGTCCATTCCAAACCCCAAATGCCCTTTTCTGAACCTGACTCAAAGTAAAATTTCGTGAGGTTCGGGTCTTAATTTTGACATGTAATTACAAATAAAAAATGGATGGACGGACATTTCAGTCATCCCTATTTAAACTTAAGTCATAATGGAATATCCAAAACCAGCAAAGGCAATCGTTTTCAGAAATAAAAATAATGTTAATAGGTAAAATGCGTTTTCTAGGTGTAAACCAGAGGAAAAAAGGAAATCAACCGAAGTATGAACTTCAAACCTGGAACTACCTCGACAAAACTTGGCAAGCTAGCTTTTTCTGAACCAAACCAACTCAAGTAATAACTTCAAACTTGGAACTACCTCGAGAAAATTTGGAAAGTTATCTATTTCTGAATCAAACAAAATTGGGAATACTTGCTTCTGGACTAAATTCGATCTAATGTGCCAAAATTCATCTTTTGTATGTTCATCAAAATTTTTTACACTTATCATGTCAACTTAGTTAAAATAAAAAAACTCTTAATTTCAGCCATTCGTTTGAGTGGCCATTAACTTTGCTGTTACCAGATGCGTTATTTTCATGTTTAATACTTTTTTTGTATGCACGAATCGCCTCCTCGAGTCTCATTTAAAAACTTTATATTTCTCCTACTTCATTCCATTTCAAAATCGAATTTGCAGCATTTAAAATTCTCTGGATGTCATAATAGTTGTGACAACTTAACTAAACAAAATTAAAACAAAAGTACATACATAAATTAAATAATCATTCTATTCGACATAAAGCGAATACAAATGGCAAATTGTGTTCTAGTCAAAGTTTTCTCAAGAAATCCGTAGTGCCAAGCAATATTCTTCGTAAATTCTGTTAAAATATGACAACGAAGAATCCACAAAACGAAGAAGTAAATTTTTCATGGTTGGAGGCATTCGAAGTTACAATTTATTGGATGTATGTCGCGTTTGCGTCTGTATGTGTATGTGTGTTTCTTATTGTACGTTTCAATTGCCAGAATTGGTAATATGACTGCGAGCCATGAAGCGATTTAAATGTCTATCAAGCCTCCGGGTTACTCCTAGGCAACTATATCATCGCAAATTCAAAGGAATTATCTAACATTCGCTCGACAAGCAACTATGCTCTTAACGGAATGGCAACGTGCCTTTGCATATTTATTGGAAATTTTAAAGTCACCGAGTGTGCGAATGGGTGTGTATGTGTGTGTGTGTGAATGGGTGATTCCAAGAAAATGGTTATTGTGATCATTGGATGAGTTTGTGTGTGTGTGTGTGACTTGGAGTGAGTTAAGTGAACAAATAAAAACAAATAAGACGTTCGTATCGAACATATACACCACACGAAGGACATTGTGGCCCATAAACTCTTGGGATATTGGCGTTCAATAATGCGACTGTGTGTTAGTGCGTGTGTACAAATGTATTTATGGAATTTGTGTGTTGCTTTTTAAATGTTACATGTATGGTGGTACGTTTGAGTGTGTATGTGGGTATTTGTAGCTGTCCCACTTGTTCCTAACGTTATCGATTTTCATTTCCTGCGGATATACTTTCACTGGCTTTATCGTTTTTATCGCCTCCATTGATGTGTGAATTTCTGTGTCAAGTGTAAGGTTTTGTTCAGTCTTTATTTGCAGTTTCCTATTTGAGAATCGGTGGTACAGCAAAGGTGAAATGTGTGTGCGTTTGTGGCTTTCGTTTAAAATATTTAAAAGTTTATTACATTTATGGTGGGGATATTTGAGAGCGGTTTATGCAAGTATTTACCTTAATACCAAGCAAACAACAAAGCTACACTCACAGTTAAATGTCAGTTCAAATACAATTGAACGTCAAATGACATTGTTACAAGTATAGGTCGGAGTGAGTTTGGTAATTACTTAGCTGTTTCTGAGAGAAAGTGTAGACAAATAAATACGGTTAAATGCATATTTGGTGTTTGAACTTATATTTACTTAATGTCAATAATTAACTTATTATAGAGAATTTTAAATGGTTGAGAGATGCTTCTGGGGGTAATGTCCCATAGGGTCAAGAATATTTACCATCACATTCGAATGTATTGAAGGTGCATAAACATACAGTTTTAAGTATATAATTATTGATATATTTCTTGAAATATTCCTCATTTTAAAGTTCATTTTGAACCTCTCTGACATGTGAAGTTTGAGGAAAACTGGGGAATAATTTTGCCTTTTATGAAAGTTATGATTATTATTTTTATTTTTATTAGAGAACGAATGATGTCTAATTGGGATATAAGTAATTTGGTGAAAAATTTACTACGTTTCATATAAATAACATCATATATGAGATATACAGGGTGAGATAAAAACTGCAACGAAGTCAAAAGACATAATTTTGACAATTTTTTTTTTAATTTTATTGAATGAAAGCAAAAAATGTCGGAAATAGCATCAAATTTTAGAATAAGTTTAGATTTGTTCGAATTGGTCACCTTTGGCACGAATTATGGCCTTCGAACGGTCAATGAAACCGTTACAAGCTGCCCAAGCTGCTCTGCGGTATTTTGGCCCATTCCCGGCGAAGCGCTTGCTAGAGATGATCGACACTTTGGTATTTAGTGCCAACCTTGCTTTCCAAAATACTCCAGACACAATTGTCCACGGGTTGGACACCGGAGATTTTGGTGGCCATTGTGCGCTGAAAATGAAGCGAGGCACTTAATTTTCTGCGTGCTGAGGGCGATGGTACTGAGTCCTGTTGGAATGTCCAAGGACTGCGGCCAAAATAATTGCGTGCCTAAGGCTTTAATACACCCTCCAGAATATTTTCGCGATAATATTCGGCATTTATTCTGATGTCACGGTCGATTAATACGAGCGGAGAGCAACCATCGGCTATTATGGCGGCCCACACCATCACCGTGATCGGCGCTTGAGTTCTGATGACCAACCGAAGGTGCACATTTTCAGCTGGCCTCTTTGGCAAGTAAACACGATCATTTTGTTTATTTACAAACTGCTGGACAACGAATGTTTCCTCATCGGAGAAAACCAAATTCGGCAGTTCACCACTTTCGGCCAACCGAAGCAACTCTTTAGCTCTTTTGAGTCCATTTTATTTCTGTTGCGGTGTAAGATCTTGCATTTTTGGAATTACAATGGCTTTATCCCGAGCTCATTATACCCTACACCACAAGGTGGTCAGAATATTATGTCTTTTGCATTTGCTTGTAACAGGCAAAAGGAAACGAGATAGACCCATAGTTCCTTTTGATGATCTGCATGGAATCACATTCTGAGTCGATTTATGCATGTCCGTCCGTGCGTCGGTCCATCTATTTTTGTAAAAAAGCACAGTTCGCATTTATTGCCCTATCCAGATGAAATTTTCCAAACCACATTTGTTTGGCCCAAGGACGAACCCTTTTGAAATTGGAGATAATCGGGCAAAATTTAGATATAGCTCCCATATATATCTTCGTCCGATTTGCTTTTTATTATGCACCAAACGTGTAATATCAGCCCGAATAGTATGAAATTTTGCACATACAACCATATTAAATGAAAAGAAGTATGCCAAATTTTATCGAGATCGGTTCAGATTTGGATAAAGCTCCCATATAAAACTTCGGCCGATTTACGTTTTATTGTGCACCAAAGTCTAATATTTGTCCAAATGGGATGGAATTTGACACTTAGACCGAATTGAGTCTAGAAGCTAGTGTGTCAAAATTGGTGAAGATCGGTTCGGATATAGCTATAGCTCCCATATATACTGCCGTAATATGCACTCCGTAACAACGATATTCAGGGAAATATATCAAATACAGCTCAGAAATATCTTTGCCAAATTTTATTGAAATCGGTTTCGCTTTGGATATAGCTCCCCTATATATCTTTATCCGAATGGAATATAGCGCTTTGTTTAGCTCACGAGCCATTTTTGCAACAACTGTATAATAGTAGTCCAAATAGGAGAGAATTTGTACATATAACCAAATTGAGCTTAGAAACAAGTGTGTCAAATTTGGTGGAAATCGGTTCAGATATGGCTATAGCTCCCACTTAAAATCTTCATCCGGTCTGTTAAATTCCTCCTCTACAGCCGTAATATACACTCCGTAACAACGATACTCGGAGAAATATATCAAATATATCTCTGATATTATTTTGCCAAAATTTATCCAGATCGGTTCAGAGTTGGATATAATTCCGATATATATTTTTACTCGAATTCAAGTTTATTGTTTTCCAAATGGTTAAATAAGCCCGAATCGAATGGATTTTGTCACATACGAACCAAAAATTTTAACCTGGAAAAAATTTGGTGATGAATTTGGTGTATATATTTCATCCGATTTTGTATTTTACTCTTTCGCGCCCGTAAAATACAACACAATATTTGATCCGAACTATTAGATACAGCATAGATGTACCTCTGCTAAATTTTTTAAAGATCGCTTCAGTTTTGGATATAGCTTCCAGGTATATTTTCATCCAATTTCACGTTAATTGGGCCTAATAAATGGAATATCAGCTCAAAAAGATGGATTTTAATCAATATCGGTTCAGAAAAAAATCTGTCAAATTTGCTAGAATATGATAGTTCCTTTCGGCTATAAATTATAACTGCTTTCCAGCCATAATACGCATTCAAAAAATATCATAGTTGCTATGTTTTAATTCTCTTAAATTCCCCATATAAACATTTATTTGATATATATGTAGCTCTACTATATATGTAAAGTGGTGTAAGATATCAAAAAGTCGGCAGAGCCCAACTTTGGCCATTATTTATAGGTTTTCAAAAAACATACGATTTATTTCCAGTTTTAACTTATTTTGTCGCAGATGCTCGTCCCACTGCATTCCCTATAAGCAAAGACTCTATTGGTCTATAAAGAAGGTAACAAAGGAATTAGTATAAATTTCTGGTTAATCGCCAAAGTCTCCGTGCAGGGCATCACTTTATCCCTTGCTTACTTGTTTTATTCGAATTTCAAATCCAGTTTAAAATTACCACACTCTCTGGGTGTAAGCCTCCAGTTTATTTAAGTGTTTCAAGTTGAACTATATGATTGTAGTGGCTTGAGCACTAGTGTGAGTGGGCCTGTGTCGTATTGTATCCTTTATTTTGTACACAATTGTAAAAGTACACTTCTGTTTTTTTTTTTTCGTTCTATTCCATTGTCTAATATTGCACGTGTATGCGTGCGTACACACATAGAGCCAAACATACTTCAGCATGTACTGGACTGCGTGCGGTCTCTTTGTCCTTGGGCTTTTACAAGCAATTTCTCATGGTTGTTGTGTGTTTATTCAAGGACAATGAACAAAATAAGAGACACTTATTAGATATAGACTTTTGTACATTGTTATGTGCCATTGCTAACAGAGGACTTTATTTATGGCCATGTATTTTTTCATTTTTTAAATAACGCTTGCCATATAGGGACAGAGGAATGTATGTGGCATGCTCATATTTAAGTTCATGTATGGCTGTTTGTGTGTGTGGTTTCATCTCTTGTACTGGGCAATAATTTAACATTTGATTAAAGTTTGCCAACAAAATGTTATGTTTTTTGCCTCATATTTTTTATTTCTGGTTTCTCTGTCTTTCTTCATTCATTCGCTGTAATTTGGTTTGGCACTGAAAGCATCTGCACATAATTTTCGTTTTCATTTTCAGTGTGACAACAAGTTAAAAATAGCGTAAAATTGTTGTGAAAACTTTCCGCTACAATTTTCGGTAGTTCTCCTTGGCCAAACTGGCATTGCTCTCGACTTTTGCAAAAACTTCGAGCAAAAGTAAAGTACATAAGTTTATTTAATTTACTGTTTTGGGACCGAAGAAGTTCACTTCTTAATACACACCGCACAAATAGCACATTCTTTGGCTAACTATCATATGAGTATGTTTTGCTATTCTATATGATGTACCTTCAAAGGTGTGTGTGTCCATGTATCTGAACTCGTGTAGGTATGGCAACGCCACATCCAGCCAGCCATTTGCTGTGATATATGAAACAAAAAGAGCATTTCACAAGACTTTTAAGATTACTAAACTACATTAGCGGCAGTAATACTGTTAAAGTGAATCCTGGCAAATGGAATGCTGTAGAAATCTGAAACTTAATATAGTTGGCGAAGATTGAATGTAAAATTTTGTTTAATGAACAAAATACTTTGAAATGTAAATAAACCGATAAAGTTATGTCTAATGAATCAAAAAATGTAACACGGATAGGTGTGGAGCATTATGCTTAGAAATACAAAAAAGAAATTGAAGAATTTTCCAACTGTAGTTTTTACCTAGGGCGAAATGGCAAAACTGTTGATGGACATTGGAAACCTATAGTACCAGGTGATTATTGGCTTCAATCGCTGAGAGCTATCTTGCAAATGTTCCTGAACTCTGCAAATTTTAGAAGACGTATTGAAAGACCGATCCATACTCTACACTGAGGTAGCAAGTGCTGGTAGGAACAAGGATGCTAGGGTTGAATAGTTAAGAGTAGTTGTGGGGTACATTCCTTTGAAAACACCAAACTAAATATGTTTTAATACCCTACGCCATACTATGGAGGATATATTAACTTTGTCATTCCGTTTGTAAATCCTCGAAATACTCATGTCAGACCCAACAAAGTATATATATTCTTGATCAGCGTAAAATTCTAAGTCGATTTAGCAATGTCCGTCTGTCCGTCTGCCTGTCTGTCCGTCTGTCTGTTGTAATTTCAAGTTTCGAATTTGAATATGGTAATGTCTTATGACAAACAATGCCTATGTAGGTCCACATCGCATAGACCCCAATATAACGGTTATATTCTGTATTTTAAAAATATTAACAGAATTTTTTAAGGATTTTATTTTTTTTAATTTCCAAATTCCTTACAACTGGTGCAGGGTATTCAAAGTTTGGCCCGTCCATAAAGCATTATGTTATCTTAACTTGTTTAAATTAAATATTACTTTTGATTTTCCCAAGTATAAAAAGGTACGTTTCAATTTCATTACATAGCCTTACCGCCTGACTTAGGAAATTTTAAAACTTCTGACGAATTTGGTAACGTTTTATTTCCCTGTAATATCTCGAAATATTCCAAGTCCATGTAGTGTTAAAAGATGTGGGATGATATCTCTGCTTTTTTTTAAAATCCATACAGATAATATGATATACCGGGTGAGATAAAAACTGCAACTGCGCCATAATTTTCACATTTTTTTAATTTTATTGAATGAAAGAAAAAATAGCATCAAACCTTTGAATAAGTTTAGATTTGTTCGAATCGGTCACCTTTGGCACGAATTATGGCCTTCAAGCGGCCAATGAAACCGTCACACGCTGCCTGAATGTTGCTCTGCGGTATTTTGGCCCATTTACGGCGAAGCGCTTGACGAGGTGATCGACACCTTGCTTTCCAAAATACGCAAGACACAGTAGTCCAACGTATTGGTATCCGGAGATTAGTGGCCATTGTGCGCAGGAAATTAAGCGAGGAACCTCATTTTGTAATCATTTTTGGTAGCGCGTGCTGAGTGCGATGGTGCTGTTGGAATGTCCAAGGTTTGCGGCCAAATGTTTGCATGCCCAAGGCTTTAATACACCCTCCAGAATATTTTCGCGATAATATTTGACATTTATTCTGATGCCACGGTCGATTAATACGAGCGGAGAGCGACCATTGGCTGTTATGGCGGCCCACACCATCACCATGACCGGCACTTGAGTTCTGGTGGCCAACCGAAGGTGCACATTTTCAGCTGAACTCTTTGGCAAGTAAACACGATCATTTGGTTTGTTTACAAACTGCTGGACAACGACTGTTTTCTAATCGGAGAAAACCAAATTCGGCAATTCACCACTTTCGGTCAAGCGAAGCAACTCTTTAGCTCTTTTGAGTCTATTTTCTTTTTGTTGCGGTGTAAATTCATAAACTTTTTTTGAATGTCAATGGTTTTACCCCGAGCTCATTTTTCAATATTTGCCGAATGGAATATTTCGACATGTTCAGCTCACGAGCCATTTCGGCCACTGCGACCCTGTATTTGCCACCATTTATGACGACATGCTCAATGAGTGCCATGACTAAGAGTTTACTCGATGGAGTATTTTGTAGTTTGAGTTGAGTAGTCTTTAAGTAAATTTTGTTGGACTTGTTCCTTATCGAACTTATTTATTTTTCCTGAATTTCTTAAGTTCTTTCACAGCGGTTGGAGCCATCCAAGGTATTGAATAATGAATAGTCTTTAACATTCAAGAGTGTCGGAAAGGATCCTCATGATCTGGCGAATGAGTGTGTCTATCAGACATATATGAATGATAGTTGATCTTAAAGATGAAATAAATCAAATCGTCGGGGACCATCCCCATTGAAGCAGTAAAACGCCGTCTTCCAAAACAAACCACAGTGATGGTCAAGAATTGGACCTCATGTTACATACTGTAATGCTTCAAAGCAATCGCCTTGCCAAACATATCCAAACATCTCTAGAAAATGTACACTCAAGAAATGATGGAATTTCTGAATTTTGATTTGCGGAATGTCATATAACTATTACTGCATATTGACATCATAATGTTATTGAGTCATGGTATAACAATTACAATTTCTGAGTAAGTACTCACAAGTCCGTTTCAATTCCTTTCAGTTATTGCTCTACCACTGTGGAGCCAACATTCATAATTAAACAAAAGGCTAACTTTCTCAAAGGAAGGGACATTTCATTAAAAACTTAAAATATCCTATTACCACTTGGATAATCTCATTATATAGCTGTTATACCAAAATTCTATTACTATTAAACTTATATTTTTACACGAATTTCTTCAGAAAGTATATTATACTTGATACAAACGTGGCATGGTTGCTGCATCATTTACATCAAACCTTAGAGAATTTTGATACCATTTGATACGGCCAAAACGTGCCCATATAAATAACGGTTTTAGACCATAGGTCTTTTTGGACCGAATCCATTTCAGGAATTTAGAGTCGATCTAGCGATGTCCGTCGTCCGTCTGTCTGTCTGCCGGGCTGGCTGGTGAGCAAGATTACTCTCGATTTAGTCAAGACATGGTACACCGTAATATTATTGTCGAACTTTGATCGATTTCGGAGATGAGCAACATCGGTCCACTCTCGTACCGCCCCCAACAAAAGGTCAACATTTTAAAGAAAAACTTTTTTACTCATGGAAAGAGAAATGTTCATTCGATTTTGTGCAAATTTTGTAAATACCAAAATATTTTTTCAGTGCTAGACAGGGTACGAAAATGGACAATATCGGACCAACCTTCCCCACAAAGAGTCAACATTTGGAATATTCATTTTTTTCACAGATCCCAAAATGTTTATTAAGACAAAACATATTGTAAAGATGGGATATATCGACCTCACCCACAGCGTTTGAAAATGTTAAATATCCATGACGCTCGTAAAGCGCTAAATGAGCATCCAGTATTTTTCAATCTCGGCACATCTTATTATTTCTATGACGGACATCGACATCATCTATACATTCATAATCGGAATCCACACATTTATTGTATCATTTATGAAACTTGGAGGGGATATAAGAAGCTTGAAGCTTTCTTTTAGGAAAGATGCTTTTGTATATTTTCCACAGATGACTGGATCCGATTTCTTAGAATCTAAAATACTTCTATTATTTCCTAGCTGCAGTAAAGCATTGGAAATTATTTCTACCCATGTATGAAAAACCTTTTGCAAGGTAGGATATTGAAGTACAAAAAATCGTTCCCAGAAGACACGACAATTAATATAGTGTGCATGATTTTTGATCAAATGTAAATTGATATTATCCATATGCCGAAACCTGATTTTGGTTAATCAAAAATAAGTCCTGTTCAATTCCGAAATTCCCTTGAATGCGTAGTTTGTTTTCATACACATTTTTTATGTCAGATTCGGTTATTACTTTTCATTTTTATACCCTACACCACATGGTGGTCAGGGTATTATGTCTTTATAGAATCACATTCTGAGTCGATTTATGCATGTCCGGCCGTCCGTCTGTCTATTTATTTTTGTGAACAAAGTGAAATTTTTCAGAAATCATTAGTTTGGCCCAAGGACGAACCCTATTGAAATTGGAGATAATCGGCCAAAATTTAGATATAGCTCACATATATATCTTCGTCCGATTTGCCTTTTATCGTGCACCAAACGTGCAATATCACCTCGAATAGTATGAAATTTTGCGCATACAACCAAATTAGGCCTAAAAATAAGTATGCCATATTTGATCGAAATCGGCTCAGATATAGCTATAGCTCCTATATATATTTTTCATCCGATTTGTTATTGTTGTCCTCCGCAGCCGTAATATGCACTCTGTAACAACAATTTTTGGGGAAATATATCAAATACAGCTCAGAAATACATTTGCTAAATTTTATCGAGATCGGTTCAAATTTGGATATAGCTCCCATATATAACTTCGTCCGATTTACCTTTGATTGTGCACCAAACGTCTAATATTTGTCCAAATTCGATGGAATTTAGCACTTACGACCGAATTGATTCTAGAAGCTAGTATGTAAAATTTGGTGATGATCGGTTCAGATATAGCTATAGCTCCCATATATACTGTTCATCTGATTTCTTATATTTGTTACCCACAGCCGTAATATGCACTCCGTAACAACGATATTAAGGGAAACATATCAAATACAGCTCAGAAATATCTTTGCCAAATTTTATCGATTTGGTTCCGATTTGGATATAGCTCCCATATATATTTTATCCGATTTCAAACTAATTGTGCACCAAATACAATACAAGTCCGAATTTAAAAGATACAAATGCTTCGGCATATTTAGTAATTTGAACTTTAAATTATAATTATAATCATAGCGTGTATTATTCAATTCTCCCATAAGAGCTTTTAATTGTTATGCGGAGCTCTACTAAATTAGCAAAGTGGTGTAGGGTATCATAAAGTCGGCCCCGCCCGACTTTAAGACTCTCTTTTCTAGTTTAAATTAGTAGTTTATACAGTATTTGAAGAAGACTATCGTAAAATAATCAGTGCGGATTTAGATATTGCTCTCATATATAATATATTCAAATGAGTAATATTTCTACAAATAAGGGGAGGACGCATCAGGAAAATGTTTTGTCCATGAGTATGTTTTTTTCGTATTTATACCCTACACCACATAGTGGTAAGGGTATTATGTCTTTGTGCATTTGTTTGTAACATGAAGAAGGAAACGAGATAGACCCATAGTTACTTTTGAGAACCTTCATAGAATCACTTTCTGAGTCGATTTATGCATGTCAGTCCGTCTGTCCGTCTGTCCGTCCGTCCGTCCGTCCGTCCGTCTGTCCATGTATTCTTGTGAACAAAATGCAGGTCGCATTTATTATCCGATTGAGATGAAATTTTCCAAACAATATTTTTTTGGCAAGGACGAACCCTATTGAATTTGGTGAGAATCGGATCAAATTTAGATATAGCTCCCATATATATCTTCATCCGATTTCGGGTTAAATGTGCACCAAATGTCCACTATCAGTCCAAATAACCTGAATTTGGCACACCCAACCGAGTTCGGCCTAGAAGCAAGTATATCAAATTTGGAGAAAATCGGTTCAGATATAGCTATAGCTCCCATATATATCTTTCATCCGATTTGATCTTGAAGTCCCTCACATACCTACTATGCACTCCACAACCGTGATATTTGGTACCAGGTATTAGATGGAGCACATGAATAGCTGTTTTAAATTTTATCGAAATTGGTTCAGATTTGGACATAGCTCCCATATATATCTTCATCCGATTTCGGGTTAAATGTGCACTAAATGGTCAATATCAGCCCAAATCACCTGAATTTTCGTACATAAGACCGAATTCAGTCTAGAAGCTAATACGTCAAATTTGGAGAAATCCGGTTCACAGATAGTTATAGTTCGTAAAATGCACGATAGAATTAGATAGATTTTGATTTTGTACCAAATATCTCATAGAGCTCTGAAATGCCCTGTATAAACCTTTTTACGAGAGCTCTACTAAATATGCATAGTGGTGTAGGGTATCATATAGTCGGCCCCGCCCGACTTTTGAGCTTTCCTTACTGGTTTTTTATCATTAAGTTGTTTTCTAACCATAAGGGAAAAAATACCCAATGAAGACCTTCGATTTGGACAATGTAATTTAAATCAATGTTTCAGGCATTTTCCAATTCCATGTGATTCATGGTGCAGGATGAATTTAATGAAATAAAAAATCACTTCACAAAGCTGGTAGGAAAATGTGTTTTGCCAGGCTATCCAGTTCTGCGGTTGTTAATGAAAAACTTGATTGAGGGTTGTCATTGCACACTCGCCCGGCACGGACGGCTATCAAGCACATGTATTCATTCTCCAACAAAAAATATAGGGCCAGGCATGCCTGCACTCTGTATCTGTTCCATGGGAATGATGTAAGACGAACTCGATATCCGTTGACCGTTGGTCTCGCTCGCTTCGTTGTAGTCCTTCGACGAAATCCTGCATCAATGATTTAGTAGCATTGGCCGCATTTAGCTTGTAATTATGGCATGAACTTTGCCTCTTCAAAGAACTTTTTATGCTCGCGCTTATGCATAAAACATCATGTTTCTGTTATCGTCGTTGTTGTGTTGGATGCTGGATACAGCGATGTTGATGCCAATGATGGAATGTGGCTTGAGCTCTGCCTACTCCGCTCATCTCCGTTCGCCTCCCCTCCATGATGCTTCCTCGGTCGTTGCTATTATTGGTTTGTTTATATTGTTCGTTTGCTAATTTCATGAAAAATTGAGAGGTTTTTCTTCATTTCTTTGCAACTTTTTTCTTGTTTGCGTTTCTTTTTTCTGAGGTTTCACATTTTTTCTTCTGCTTACAAATGATGAGTGTGTTTTATGGTGGGCAGCCTCCATCTGCAGTGGCCTCATGGACATTAATGGTGATGGTGTTGATGATGACGGTGACGGTGATGGCGATAAGCACATAAAATTCAATTCCACAGAGGGCGAGGGATAAGGAACAACAACAAAAAACGCCAACTGAAGTGTGCTGAGGATGCGAACGATGGACAAAATGTTTCGACAAAGCAGAAGTAACAGCAATAACTACGACGCGGAGGCAAAAGAAAAATGCAAAAGTAAATAAATAAAGAAAACTGATTTTTAACCCTTTTGGCTAATATTCGTCCCTTTGGCTGCTGCGCCACGTCCTTGTCATTTGCCTAAGCACTTCGAAGACTTGTGGTAGCAGAGGCCAAGTTTGGTCGGTCGGTCGGTGTTACGGTTGAGATGGACCAGTGAGTGGTAACTTTATGATTTTCAGCTTATTTACTCACTGGACGCCGCAAAAATCCATTTGAAAAATTGACTTTGGCTTAAAAGCGTAAAATTTGTGTTGAAGGTTGCAGCAGAGATTTCATAAAACATTTAGGACGGACTTATGCGACCATTCCAGTCTGTTGCGTTTCCATTTTCGGTTTGAGGAAAATGCACAGTGGTTTGAAGTGGTTTTAATCTGTATTAATATATAACTATATGCACAGTACATCCTATTTATTCTAGAACAGGATTTTTTGGGTTGTTTGTGTTTTTAAATAAAAACAACGCATTTAAAATTTTTTTGTTAGTTTCAGTTTTATAATATCTGTTTTCAAACAACTTAAATTAGATATAATATCTAAATTGGTATACAAGTCCTGTCAGATAGAAAATTCATTAAGAAAAAAGTAAAAAAAAAACAGCTATGTTCGACCGGGCCGAGCTTTTAATACCCTCCACCATTTGGAAGAAATTTGAAAACCGTTAAATGGGGACTATTCGAAGACGTGGACCAGCATACGATTTTTTTTGGTCATAGTCTTAATATCGGGAGGTACCCTTATGTGGGGGCTATTTGAAAACGTGGACCGACATGACCCATTTACGAACTTAACCTGCCAATTGTTAAACTATGCATGTATGTAACATGAACTTAATGAACTTAACCTGTCTAATGGTAAACTTTGCATACATGTATCATTTTAGCCTTCTATCTCAATTCGTTTGAAAGATAGCGTAATTACTTAGAATTTTACGCTGATCCAGAATATATATACATTGTAGGGTCTATTATGAATATTTCCAGGAGTTACAAACGGAATGACAAAGCTAATAATAAAACAAGTAAGAATAGGCTATAGTCGTGCGGAGCCGACTATGTGATAACCTATAACACTACAATATGTAAGAAGCCTCCTTATGTCCAAATCCATTTTACTAGATTCCGTTTTGAAATTATGACATAGAGTACTGCCCAGATATTTCCCTTAGATTTTTTACCTTGGCCAATATTTACGCACTCCTTCCTGTTGTTAGTTGCTGTGGTCCATTTTACAGCTTATATATAGCTGTAAAATGGACCACAGCAATGGTCATCCAAAATGGTAGACTTCTTTCCTGTCCTTAACTCTCTCTGTATTTTGCATGTCGCCTGTAAGCTATTTTCCGCGTTCCGGACGGAGATATGAAGATTCATATATACTTTCCTATGTGGGAAACCAATATTTCGAGGTGTTACATAATTTTTGGCCCAATAAAACTTATAATATCCCCAACACATAGTGTTATAGGATATACAAAATTAATAAATACAGATGTAAGTTTTAAAATTAATGAAACAATTTCTTATATAGTAAGTTACATTGTACTCCAACACTTCTAACGGGTAATTCTTCGCTAAATATTCTTCACAAAATTATTTTGAAAAAAAAAAAATTAAAACAAAGATTTCTTTATAATTTTGTTGATGAACACACAGACGTCCCTTGGCAATCTTTTTGCCTTGTCCTGTTCAAGAATGTCGACATAATAAAGAGTTTCTAGGTATTCGTTTTATTAGCGTATTAAAATTCACATACATAGTATAGAGGGTACCTTAAGTTTGCCATTATTTTTAGACATTTTAGAAAGTATATATTTAATCAGCGTAAAATTCCAAGTCAATTTAGCTTTGTCCGTCCGTATGTTGTAATCATGCTAGAGTCCAAACTTCATGCGATAAGAAGCTAACATTTTGTATAGAATTGTATTTGTTTGTAAGGTGTGCTATATTGGCCAACGATTTCGTATAGCCCCATATAATTGTGCTTCCCCATATTCGGTATTTTAAAGTTTTTAGCCACACTTTCTAATGGAATAGATTTAAATTCGGTATGTAGAGTTTATATTGGCAGAACTTTGTCTTTAAAGGTCCACTTCTTCTTAAAGCCCCCATATAATTGTACATCCAGATATTCCCAATTTTGACGATTCACATTTTCATGCGGGATAATTTAAGATTTGGTATATAGAGTTTTTCGATCTAGCCCTTGTCCACGTTTTCCTATAGCCTCCATATGAAGGTACCTCTCCATGTTCGACACTTTGACGATTTTAGCTACAATTTCTAACGGAATAGCTTAAAATTCTGCCTCATGTGGCGGAACATTGCATATACAGGTCCACATTTTCTTATAGCCCCCATATAATTGTACCTTCCCATATTTGGAATTTTGATTTAGGCCCGGTTTTTACCGGAGCAGTTTAAAATTCGATATTTAATGGATTCTATATCCAGAGCAGAGTAGCAGAATACTGCCGATATATGTCCCGTTTTCCTATACCCTCATATACTGGTACTTGCCGATATTTGTTATTTTGACGATTTAAGACACACTTTCTTACAGAGTTATTTAAAATTCAGTATTTGGATTCCATAACGGTTTTTTCTGCTTATATTCAGTAATTTCTTTATAGGTAAAATTTTTTCTATAGCACCTATGTTCTCGATACTCAGAATTTTGATGTTTGTAGCCAACCTTTTTTACAGAATGGTTTGAAATGTGGATTGGATGTCCATTATAACATAAGTTTAGATGAAAAGTGGATAATGTTGGTCTACTCCTTCGGTATCTCCTCCATAAAACGTAAACATTTTGAATAAACATAATGAGGCTGAGGTATGCATCTGTCGAAAAAACCGATTAATACTTTTTAACCTGTCTATAGCAAATTAAGGGCTCTTTTTCAACTTTTAAAGATCAATCAGTATTAGGCGATCTTCATATGGTGGTCTTTCCTTAAGAAGTTCTCCACAATGCACAGAAAAAATGACTACCCAATGTTCATCCGTAGTAGTAGGCCGAATGACAAATAAATGCTTACTCACATAAGGATCGTCAAATTCTTAAGACCCTCCTTTTATACAGCCTAGCAATGACCTGGCGTTTTTTCACATGAGTCAATAGGCAAATTAAAACTTAATTTGTTGTTTAAAATTATACCAAGATGATCGAGAAAATGTCATATAAGAGCCAACTAAAAGTTTGTGCTCTAAAAAATATTTTTTTACATTTCTTAAGGTCAAGGTTATATCATTTTGCAAATTAGGGGACTTAATGTAAAAATCCATTTTACAAAAAAAAAAAAAAACTTTACGTCATAAGCAAACATAGAAGTTTAAAATAGCCGTTGGAAAGTCTGAGGGACCCAAGAGTACAAAGTAGAGAGTAGAGGCAAAGAGGGTTAATCAGTCTCGCATAGCTAAGCGAGCGTAATTTGTTAATTTGGCATTGCGTGTTTTAAGGACATGTGAACCAATCTATAAACCAATCATGTGCCAGAGGGATAAGTATCTATTAAGAAATTAAAAAATAAAATTCCAGATAACTCCGTTGGAAAACATTTTTAAAAGCATCTTACACACAAAAGTAAAGAGCAATTAAATTTTTAAAATTTACACAAATATATCAAATTTCAGAATGTGGAGGACATGCGAAACGTCCGACTGAAATTATCAAAATTAGTAATATTATTTTTTCGAAATCGTCTAAAAGCCCGATTATGAATTTTGGTACAAATCAGTTCTGATATAACTTTTGTTGCCACATACAGGGTAAGATGAAAAAACTGCAACCTACATCAGACTGCTGTCATTTCTAAGCCACTCGTCCGATAGCTGTTAAAATTATTCCAGTAATGGCTCATTATATTGTTTACAGGCGTACAAAAACAAAAAAACAATGTGCACAAAAGAGTTTTCCTGAAAAAAAGTTATTCGTGATGGAATTCAATCGTGATAGTGTGATTTCTTTATATTTGACTGGAAAACAACAAGTGGCTAACGTTAGAGACTCCCGCGTTTAAATGTGAATAAATCGCTTGTGTCTCGTACCATCGCTCGTTACCGTGATACTGGTAGCGTAGCCCGACGTCAAGAAGTGAACGAAAGAAAACAGCAACTTTAGCAGAAATGGTTCGAAAGTAAAGAAGCGACTCGATCGAAACCCTCGTCGCACTGGCCGAAAAATGGCTCGTGAGCTGAACATATCACAATATTCCATTCGGCAAATATTGAGCTCGCGGTAAAACCATTAAAAGTCTTGGGCACGCAAACCTTGGACATTCCAACAGAACTCAGCACCATCCCACTCAGCACGCGCCACCCAAGAATGGTAACAAAATGAGGCCACATAAATCTTCGGATACCAATCCGTTGTCTGGAGTATTTTGGGAAGCAAGATTGACACTTAAAAGTACCAAAGTGTCGATCACCTCAAGCAAGCGCTTCGCTGGGAATGGGCCAAAATACCGCAAAGCAACATTCGGGCAGTGTGTGACAGTTTACTTGGCCGTTTGAAGGCCATAATTCGTGCATAAGGTAACCAATTCGAACAAATTTAAACTTATTCTAAAATTTGATGCTATTTCCGACATTGCTTTCATTCAATGAAATTTAAAAAATGTAAATTTATGGCGTTTGACTTTGTTGTAGTTTCTCGGAGTTTTTTTTATACCCTACAACACTATGTGTTGGGGGAATTATAAGTTTGATTGAGCCAAAAATTATGTAACACCTCGAAATATTGGTTTCCCACATAGGAAAGTATATATGGATCTTCCTAGCTCGCCGAGCTGAGTCGATCTAGCTATGTATGTCCGTCCGTCCGTCTGTCCATGTTAATTTGTAATCACTCTACAGGTCGCAATTATGGCCCGATCTTCATGAAATTTAGAATGGAGGTGGGGATAGGGTCAGAATAGAACCCTATTTCTTTTGGAGATGATCGCATAATATTTAGGGGTAGAAATGGACCAAAAACTGAAAAAATTCCTGATTTTGCAGTTGCTCTACAGGTCACAATTATAGACCAATCAAAGCGGAAGTTAGCACGGGACTAGAGCTTAGGGCTGGGCAGAAGCCTTCCAATTTTAAGGGTCATCGGGCAATATTTAGTGGGTGAAAAAGGCCACAACATTTGTGTTAAATAAAAGTCAAATTTTCCATTAAACCGCGTATATTTTTAATCCCGGCGAAATCGCAAATAGACGAACAGGTCAATTCTGACCATTACGTAGATGCCGATAGTAAATATATCAGATATATATAGTATATAATATATACCATGTTTATATACAAAGGAAGGGGATGTTAGTTAGAATGCTTATATCTCAAGAATGGCGGGACCGATTTTCACAAATTTTGTCAAATCGGAATGCCCTCTTGACATAAAAGAATAAAATCTAAAAAAATCACATGAAAAGTTATCAATAATGATGTCAATATAGATTTTGTAGTAATTTGTGAAATTTTTTTGAATTTTTCATATTTTTTATCGCATGCTATTTTTTCAATTTGACTTATAATATTATCTAATATTTTTGCACCTTACAACACAGGTTGGGGATATTATAAAAGTATTGCAAATATCTTCCGATCCTCACGAAAATTTTCACAAGGGTAGGGTTGGGCTCGGAAGTACTGGGCCTATTGTTTTCAAAGATGTCCGCAATATATTAGGGGTTGAAATGGACCAACAACTAAAAATGTTCCTGATTTTTCAGCCGTTATAAAGGTCACAAATAGAAATCAAAGGACTCGAAATCTCGCATAAAGTTAGAGTTTAGGACAGCGGGTACAATAGACAACAAATTTTGTGTGAAAAAATACCAGCATTACTTACAGGCTATATCCGAATACACAAAGGCGAACTTCTGGCTTTTTTATGCTGATTTCTTTGACGAATATAGCCAAATATCGTAGAAAAGCAAATTATATAGATGAGTCTAAATTTGGAGGTACGGAGGGGCTTCTTGCTTTTGAAGATGATTGCAAATTATTTAGGGGTTCAAATTAACCAAAAACAGAAATGGTTTTCCGATCACACAATTGAAGCCAATCGACACGCTGTGAAGAGAGTTAAGGACAGGGAAGAATTCTAGCATTTTGGATTACCATTGGATTATATTTACCTGTAAAATGGACTACAACAACTAGCAGCCCGACGGAGTGCATAAATATTGGGCAAATGTCAAAATCCTAATTTCAAAAGCGAAATCTTCCAATATGGATTTGGACATAAGGGGGCTTCTAACACGACTATAGCCTTTGCTTACTTGTTTTTTTTTTTTTTTTTTTTTTTTTTGTATATGGCACTTCCTAGTTTATATTTATGTCTCCTTCAAATCATAATTAGCTCTCAAAAGCAATAATATTTGTTACGAGATATCATATAAACGTAGAAAAGGCACACAATAATATAACTTGATTAAATGCATTGTGACATAGGAAATCATAAAATAGGGCCGCCCGACGTTCGCTCCTTCCGTACTGATTCGTGTCAATCCTCTAGTTAGAATAAGTGGGTGTGTCTTTTGTTTTCTGCTATATACCTTCTGAATTTATGCAAACGACGTAGCCAATAAAATTAGTCCAATGACAATAAGTGGTTTGCCTGGAATTTTTCTCAAAAAAAAAAGAAAAATAAATAAATAAATAAAACACAAACGAATAAAAAGTTATTTTTAATGTAAACTTCTTTTTCTGAATATTTTTAATACAAATTCCATAATTTATCTAAATATTCATAATATTTCCATGTCTAGCATCAATACTTTGGATTGTAGCGCTTATGCAGCTGCAGTCAATGTGTCATATGACATCCATTAAATAAATTGGTTTTCTAACAATTCACCCAAGAACGCAGCGGTACACCCATGGTGCATTTGCCAATACCCCGTTTAGTTCTCAATTATGGGTTTCTTTGGTAGACAGAAAAATGAATAAGACATAAATAATATTTTCTCTCTTCTTGATGTTGCTTCCTTTTTTCGCAAAAGTGGCTTTCCTTTCTACTTTCTTAAAGCAGATGTTTGATTAACCAAAGGTCATGGTTTCCAGAGATAAGGATAACAACAGCGAGTCAATGTCGTAATTTAAATATAACGGTACAGGTTTCACTCGAAAACGGAATACTCTCACAGAGGATGTGTATGTGTGTGTGAGTATGTGTCAGAGTGTGGCACTTGTTCCCATTCGTTTTGTTACAACATGTTTTAATGTTGAACGTGGACTTTACCTAAGTTAAGCCATCTTTCATCACGAACGGAAGCGGATATTTAACGACAAACTATCTGTGTAAGTATCCTGCCGTGATGCCGTTGTGCCAAAGTTTGTTTTTCTTTTCGTTCATACTTGGTTGTCTCCTGTTTCTTTCTGACTCACTCCCAGGTTTTTATAATATGAAAAGTTTTTCTTCGATTCTCTCAACTTTCTTTGTTGCCTACGTTCACGTTTGTGTATTTTTTCCTAATTCTTTTTTCTTCTTCTTCTTCTTCTTTTATTATTTTGCTGTCTGAACAAATTGCACAAGAAATGAAGGCTCTCCTCTCTATTTTCGAGGATAATAATGGCAGCAGCAACAACAACAGCAATATTTAACCGAAATATACGAGCGAAACAAAATCATAAGTCCGTTTGTGTGATAACGGGTAATGTTACTGAGTGTTAGTGTTTGTTAGTTGGTTTCTTTCCTGAGGAGAAGGGCAGACAAGGATATCGAAATAGATTGGAACGAAAATTGTTCACATCCACTTTTTTGCTGGTCGTGCTTGTCTGTTTACTTCAGCCCTTCCTATCGTGCTTCTTGTGTCGCATGTCATTTGTCATGTTGTCAGTTTGTCAGGCATTTGACAAGACTTCTGTAGTTGGTTGATACTTTATTGAAAATTTATTTAAGAGTTTTCAGTTTCACACAAGTTAACTAAATTAAACAATGCATACCTAGGGAGCATCAGTTTGTAATGCTACCAACAACACTATTTCTTGGAATTCTATATGCCCATAGTACTTGAAATGCTAATAGAATAATAGGTATTGTAGAAAGTGCTAATATCGAATTTCTATAGAGATATGAAACATAAAATCTTATGTACAATTTTCATGATCTGGGCAAAGAATTAGAAGGTTTGTAACTAGGTATTTTTAATAGTGATAATGAAAAAGATATTTGAAGGTCAATTATTTAACGGAGTCGATTTTCTTTATCTACGTGGGCAACCGTCATATATCATACATTAATACAAAATTGTGTCAAATATAATAATATAACTATATAAATATTATTATTTAATTATAAAATATAATATAATTATAAAATTAATAATAATAAATAATAATAATAACAATGTTTTATGTTTGGAGGAAATCGAACATCACTTGTTACTAGATGTCTATTTTTATACCCTACACCACAAGGTGGTCAGGGTATTATGTCTTTGTGCATTTGTTTGTAACAGGCAAAAGCAAACGAGATAGACCCATAGTTCCATTTGATGACCTGCATAGAATCACGTTCTAAGTCGATTTATGCATGTCCGTCCGTCCGTCCATGTATTTTTTAAACAAAGTACAGTTCGCATTTATTGCCCTATCCAGATGAAATTTTGCACAAATCATTTGTTTGGCCCAAGGACGAACCCTATTGCAATTGGAGATAATCGATCAAAATTTAGATATAGTGTCATGTGCGTACTCACGCCATCTATACGCCACATACCGAAACTCGTATAATTTTGTCTGTCACACCAAGTGACATATGGTTTGTTTATCCTGTCATTTCAAAAAGGGAAATTTTAAATGTGGAAAACATATTGGAAATAGGGAGCCAATAAGCCATGTAAAATATTCAAAGTTCTTTCTTTTTATTTCTGGAGTTCTTGGCAGCAGGAAGTGGATCGAGCAAAAAGAAAATAGTAAAGTTTTTACCCACGTTAAATACAACCGGTGTAATAATACCCGCATATCACAAAACAAAATTTTAAAATATTTATTGCCTTTATTGCACGAAAAGAAAAAAAAAACCTCAATAACTTTTGAACAAAAGGAAGTAATCCAGCACCAAACACCTTTGCCAGCATCGATAACGATATTTGGACCACCGATCCCGACTCCTCTGCCCATCGTTGGATACGCTGTTGAGCACCAGGCATTCCGCGGTGCTGAGGTACCTAAAAATAAAAGAATATAAAACTGATATGGTGTAAAACGAGCTATTGACTTTAACTCATTACTTACCTCCAAACTTATTGATAATTACTTGCGACGGACGGACTGCCCATAAACCTAGAATAAAAGGGTATAGAAAATACGTGGCCTTAAGGGTAGACATTTCCTTTTGTTTTCCTTATTATTCGAATTTTTATTCTCATATCCTCTCCGAATAGATAGAGCTCTCTCTAGGCAGGTAGGACAGGTTATTAACCACCAGGAGTTAGTTGCTCCCATACACAAAAGCTTAATGTTGTCCCTTTGCTTTTACTCCACTTAAAATAGAAGAAAACTTTTTATTCAGGGTTTGATCTATAAAACTAAAATACAACACTCATACTTACGAGATTAACTGACGGATAATAAGCTCCATTGCCAGCAATCACCGCCATAATAGGACCTCTGTTCAGCATCCCTGGAAAAGAAAGAAGAGCAGCCATCTTATATTAAATTTATTAAATAAATACCCAAAAGTGGTACTTACCTAAGTTTCGTTAGTATGTACAACGTTCAAAATTATAATACTTACGATTTTCGAATATTTTACACTAGTAAAAACTCTTTGCACTAGTAATAACCTTTTAACAATGTGAATTTCAAAGTTAAAATTATCCACAATTTTTTGTATAAAAATTAAGAACCTTGAATTAAAAATAAAATTATAACGATGGATATGAATTAAAATGTCTTCTCCATAAGGAAATTTAATTGAAGGTTAGGAGGGTGACGTGCTAAAGAAGAGGTAGGTATGGGGCAATATGAACATGTTTTGATTGCCAAGGTGGAACAAGTGTTCCAGTGGGAGGGAAGAGCTCGGTTTAACACCTGCCGAGTACTTTCATGATTTTTTTTCCCATATAACTGGTTGCTTTTTCTTATTTATGCTGTGGTAAAGTCATTAATAGTTTACTATTCTCTCGGGCTCGGAATACCCTTTTTTTTTTTTTTTTTAATTTTGATCAGTCTGGCATGATATTTTTTTTTTGTTTAACGTATTGCCAACCTAGTCAATGTCGTCAAGAACCACCCCCATCCGGCGAGCACTAGCCGTGCAAAAAGCCAACATGCCAGCAATGACGATGTTTGATAGAAAACAGGAATTATGTGAAATCAACTGACGGTAGTACCTGACAAAATGGCGCCCACAACGTGGGGCCCGAGATGAAAGCAAAAAAAATAATTGTAGCCATATATTATTTAAAGCAAGTAGGTCCCGTTTGAGTAACTCAAAGAGTCCCTCCCGGCTGCCACTTGGTTTAAATAGTATACATTTTGAACGATATTTCTTCATTTTCAATATCACGGTCCAATGTTAAAATCTCAGTCCCGACCTAAAGTTTTCTAAATCGGGGTCGTGAGGTGGAGATTTAATTTTGAATCACCAAACCTTTAGGCTACATATAATCGTAGGTCTTATCGCCAGTGTTAGTAACACAACGCATTTAATTGCCACGATTGTGTGGAGTTTTTGGGTCACATCCAATTAGTTTTTCATTGCAATAGCCATTTTTAACAATCATTTTGTATTCGAAAGGAATTTCGTTGTCCGGAGTCAATTCTTAGACAGAAACACTCATAGTATAGTCAACGAGATTTCTTTCGATGTCACTAGGTTGTTAAACCAGATTTTCCATATCCACAGTATAAAAAGTTAAAGCACAGGATTGCAGGAGGTAATTATTTTGTTTACCTTATTTCTTTTAAATCTGAAAGTAACATCTACTCTTCTAATGGCCGTCACCTAGAATCCTACCTTATGATATATGAAAGACTTTTTGATATTATTTAATACATCATTATTTTCCTACCTCGACAGAAGTAGAAGCATTACTACTAGTATATATGTTTCTGATTTTTAGTTTTTATTTTTAATATTTCTTAGGAACACAGTTATTAGTTTACTATTAATTTTGGAATGGTTTTGACTAGAAGTGGTAGTAAGCTACAGCCAAATAATATGGAAAACAACGAAGAAGCAGTAATTCCGAGCCAAGGGTAGGGGCACAGAACACGCAAACTCAAGTTCCTACGAACAACCCACCAACTTTGCAAACCAACACTGGAACGGGAGGCATTGTCAGATCGTCAAGCGCTCCATCGATTGGCAGCGATGCATCGATCAGTCCGGATGAACTGAATAATACTATACTTTCTCCAGCATTTTCAAGTTTGACCGCTCAGAACGTAAGACGAGAATTTCGACAGGGGAATGGAGACGATAGATCGGAATTCAACCAGGCTAATAATCTGCAGGAAATGATGGCATCCATTGGGTTAGCACAAGCTCAACTGATGCGCAGTATTGAAGTGATTCGGCAGGTTCAGCGTGATCTACAGCAAGCACGGCCAACCGTGAGAAATTCCACCGAGGAAGGTTTGTCGGCTGAACACGCAGCTGGGATACAGACTCCAGCTATAGCTCCAATGACGCGTGCGCCACCGCCACTAACACGTTATCCGACAGTGGTAGAAAACACTCAATCAATGCACGGAATTAGGGAACCTCCTCCATCGCAGGCAGTTCGAAATGAGGCATCAGGAGCCGAGAATAACAATCCTATCATTGCGGTGGATACCAGAGGTCAAGATTATACGGGGAATCCAACAGAAATGAGACCTCAGAAGCCGTCGAATGCATCATCCTATCACGGAAATGTAGCTCATCAAAGTAGCAATCGAAAATACAAAGTTAAAGATTGGGGAATGCGCTTCAATGGCAGTGAGAAAAACGCAGATGCTGAACATTTTATCTTCTGTTTGGAGTCTACGAGGCAAGACTATGGTTATCCATTTGACGAACTTCTCAGGGAGTTCCCACAGTTACTTGAGGGTAGTGCCGAAAGTTGGTACTGGCAGCAACGACGAATTGCCCCGTTTAGGCACTGGAATGAGTTGAGGGAAGCATTTTTAGCCCAATTTCGTCGGTACCAGAATGAATTTCAAATTCAAAAAGAAATTATGGGTCGTCGTCAGATGCCGAATGAAACATTTGATGAGTTTTTCGATTGCCGTGCTCAAAATGAGAAACCAACAACGATCTCCATATGATGAAAACGACTTGGTAGAGATCATGAAAGGAAACTTAAATCATCACTTGCTTCTCTATTTTCCTATTCAAATTAAAGGGTTGAACCATTTTCGGCAGGAGGTCAAACGGGCTGAATTGATGGTAGCTGGACAAAGACAAGCATACCAGCAAAGAACGTTTCAACCACAGAAGTACACGAACTAGAATACACAGAGGCCGAATCTGAATTGGACGTAGGACGCTTTAGCAGTGTCCAACCGCTACACGTGTTGGAATTGCAGAAAGGTTGGTCATAGTTACATTGATGTCCTGTACCCATATCAAAGGTGTTCGCTTCAAGTGCGGAAGAGAGGGAGTAGTTTCCCCAAAATGTCCAAGGTGCAGGGAAACTTGAATCGGAGCGTTCCTCGAACTGGGGAGGCGCGCTCCACCCAGACGGAGTCCCAGCAGGAACAGTAGAGGGAAAGTGTAACGCGAAGAAGGTAATCTTATTAGTCAACGAAAACAAGAGGGTGAATGAAGAGAAGCCGATATTACGAGTGTTGAAACCATTGCATGTAAGGAAAAAGGAATACGAAGAAGCTAGGTCGAGAATTTTCGGTGTAGTGTCCAATAAGTAAAACGGGCTAGAGAAAGATACAACAAGAGAAGGAAATTGAGAAAGGAAATTGCATCTACTACCCTATATGAAGGGAAGATTCGAGATTTTACACCAAAATTCACATTAATGGCGAAGAAATTGAGGGTCTTCTTGACAGTGGAGCAACAGTGTCTTGTTTAGGTAAGGGTTGTCTAGATCTGGTAGGAAAAATTGGTTTAACTCCTCAAGATTTCTTTTCTTTTGTTAAGACTGCAGATGGAAGTCCACACAAGATAACCGGGAAAATCCGTGCAGATATTACCTTCAATAATATGACTCACCCAATAGATTTCTTTTTGGTTCCTACACTTAACCGACAACTCTTCCTTGGAATTGACTTCATGAAAACCTTTAAAATGTTTGCGTCTGTTGAGAGTCTCACCACCAACGGCGTCAGTCTTTGTGATGAGGCTGATAGTGGAACAGTGATGACAGAACTGTTCATAAATTGTCTGATCCACAACGGAAACGTTTGGATGGGATAATAGCAAGATTTCCTTCTTATTCAACACAAGGCTTAGGCCGGACTAAGTCTGAGGTCCACACGATCGACACAGGTGACGCAACTCCAGTTAAAAGTAGACACTATCCTGTATCTCCAGCTGTACAAAAGCTCATGTATGCAGAGCTGGATAGAATGCTCGATCTAGGAGTCATTGAGCCGAGTGAAAGTCCGTGGAGTCATCCTGTCACTCTAGTCAGAAAGGGCGACAAAAATAGGCTCTGCTTGGATGCTCGTAAGCTCAATGCTCTGACGGTCAAGGATGCCTACCCACTCCCGCACATTGAGGGATTGCTTAGCAGGTTGGGAGATACCTATTTTATCTCAAGTGTCGATTTAAAGGACGCTTTCTGGCAAATCCCATTAGATGAGTCCAGCAAAGAAAAAACGGCTTTCACAGTACCGGGAAGACCACTCTACCATTTTACCGTCATGCCTTTTGGGTTGTGCAATGCGGCCCAAAGGTTGTGCCGTCTAATGGATAGAGTGATCCCTTCGGTACTGCGGGACCCGCGTTTTTGTTTACCTGGACGATCTTTTGGTGGTTTCGCCAGACTTCGAAACCCACCTGAGTGCTGAAGCGCGTTGCCGATCTATTAGCTGAAGCAGGACCTAACCATAAATGTAGCTAAATCTAAGTTTTGCTTCAAGGAATTAAGATATTTAGGCTACATCGTTGGAGGTGGTGAACTCCAAACCAGACCCAGCAAAAATTGAGACAATAACTCGTTTTTGTTTTCCAAAAACCGCGAAACAGGTACGCAGCTTTACGGGGGCAACAGGGTGGTATCGTAGGTTCATACCAAATTACGCAATGATCGCCGCGCCCATTTCGATACCTTAAAGAGGGAAAAGTTTTCCATTTACTGAAGAGGCAAAGATAGCTTTTGAAAAACTCAAGACTGCATTAATCACTAGCCCTGTCCTGACTCATCCTGATTTTTCTAAACATTTTTATGTGCAGTGTGATGCTTCTGATCTGGGAATCGGAGCAGTGCTATTCCAAAAAGATAGCGAAGGAGGGGAACATCCCATTGCTTACTATTCCCAGAAGCTCACATCGGCACAAAAGAATTATTCAGTCACGGAGAGAGAGTGCTTGGCGGTGGTTAATGCAGTAAAGAAATTTCGCCTTATATCGAGCTTATGCCATTTACAATTATTACCGACCATAGTAGCCTGAAGTGGCTGATGTCGCATAAAGATTTAAGTGGGCGATTGGCTCGATGGAGTCTTCATTTACAATCATTTAGTTTCGATATAGAACATCGCCAAGGGTCCATGAACGTAGTACCTGATACACTGTCAAGATACGATATGGAAGAGTTGTCGGTAAATGTAGATGCTTTAATAGACCTTTCTTCATCAGCTTTTCAAAACGAGGACTATAAAGATCTTATAGATAACGTCAGTAAGAACGCGGATCGGTTGCCAGATATAAAAGTGATAGATGGATTCGTCTACAAAAGGACACAATTTTACGACGGCTCACCTACCAATGAAGATTTTGCTTGGAATTGTGGATTCCATTGGAGTTAACCAATGGAATTATCGAAAAAGCCCATTGTCTCCCTGTGGCCTCACATGGTGGTTTTCATAAAACCCTAAAAGAATCAAGGAGTATTTTTATTGGCCCCTTATGAATAAGCAAGTTAGAGATTTCGTCCTTAAATGTCAAGTATGTAAAGAGTCTAAATCAGCCAACATAACGCTACGTCCTCCCATGGGCAAAGAAGCCAATGTGGAGAGACCTTTTCAAAGAATTTTTTGTAGATTTTTTAGGTCCCTATCCGCGTTCAAAGGCCGGCAACACTTATATTTTCATTGTTCTTGACCATCTTAGCAAGTACGTTCTTCTTAAGGCTATGAATAAAGCCAGTACTAAAATGTGGTTAAATTCCTCATATCAGAGGTATTTCATAAGTTCGGTACACCCGAAGTACTAATTTCAGATAATGGACAACAATTTGTAGCAAAGGAATTTGAGGACCTTATGACAAACTTTGGTATCTCTCACGTGCGCACAGCAACTCATCGCCACAAGCAACTCTTCTGAACGAGTCAACCAAAGCATTTTATCAGCCATACGTTCATACTTAAAGGATAGTCAGACAGAATGGGATAAATATTTGTCAGAGATAGAGTGTTCTTGAGATCATCGGTTCACTCCGCAATAGGTGTCACTCCATATTTCGCCCTTTTGGAATGAACATGGTGAATCATGGTAGCGTATTTGCTCTAGCGCGAAAGCTTAAGGTTCTGCAGGATCCGGAGGCCAATGTCCTTCCACAAACAATAAAATTAGAAATAATCAGAGAGAAAATAAGAGAGAATCTCCACCGAGCATACCTAATAATGAAAAAAAAGTACAACGTGCGATCTAGGAATGTGAAATTTATACCGGGGCAGGAGATATATCGTCGTAGCTTTCAGCAAAGTGACTTCAAAAGGAACTTTAATGCTAAACTAGGACCTAAATTTGTAAAGTGCAGATTGTTCGACCAATTGGAAATTGTCTTTATGAAATAGAGGATTTGAGAGGGAAATCCTTAGGAGTATTCCACGTGAAAGATTTGAAACAATAAGAAATGGTTTTTCTACCGCATCCCATAATAACAGAAGAAGTCCTCTCACGATCTGAATAACACCAGCAAAAATTTAATGTTTAATAATTATTCACGGAAAAATATTTTCCTTACGAGCTCATAGATTCATTTTCTCCTAAACTATATTTTTGTTATTATAAAGAAATAAAATGATTGTTCACTTACCGGCACAAATCCAAAAATAGATATATCATAAGATTACAGCGGCAAAGTAGAGATTTCTGCATGGTGGTTTTTACTCCTCATAGTTGGGCACAAAATCAGAATTTATTTGCTTTTCCACTTTAAAGTATAATCGCAACGTTGATTCGCCGTTAAATCCACAATCATTAACATTATTTTGTTTTGCTTTTATATTTCTTTTTATGTTTTGATTCAAATTAGCCTTTGTTTTGATTTTGCTTCGCATTTGTTTTGATTCATTTCTTTCCTCACTTTCGCTATGTTTTTTTTCCGTTAACCTTTTTGTGACTCTACACATGTACTCTTTATTCTCTCTCATAGCTGTATTTCACACTCTTTGATTTTACTACTCTTACACTTTGCTTTTAAGAAATCATATCACAAGAAAAGTATGGTCGTATGCACAATATTCCACTATTACAACAACAGGAATAACGTAGGCTTTTAATTAATGAAAAAAACTTTTCTGATAGGCTTTTTTATTTAACAATGCTCACTTCTTTTGTTTTTCACTTGCATAGCCAATTAATACGCATATGAAAATATAAATTATTGGACTTTTATTGCATACACAGATTTAGTATTGATGAAAATTATATTAATTCCATTTATACACTTTTCAACATACATAATTTATATCTTTATTATTATATAAAATTGAATTTCTATATTTTTCCTTAAAATTTATATTCTTAGGCAGCACACATTTATTTAGTAATTAAACGATTTTCTTAACTTTATTCTCTATTCTTTTAGTTTTAGATTATTTTCTGTTTTTTTTCAATTACACATCGCTTTGTTTGCACTGAAGATGATCGCGATTTCTAGAATGAAACGGTTATTTCAACCCAGCAACAAACCTATCACATAGTACGCAACTCGTTGTGGTACAGTCGTATGAAAGCACAGCACAGTTATATGACGCCAACTCGATATTACGTTTATAACACTTTTCATTCGTCGTTTCTTCTTTTACCCGTTACAATTTATCTTATTAGGAAATTTCAGATTTTGTTTATTTTAGGATTTATTTTTTTTTGTAGCACATTAATATTAGTAAGACACTATTGGTAATCACAAAAAGTTTTTTTAAACAGCAAATTCTTGGTTTTTCTTTTATTCTTAATTGTATATATTTTTTTTTGAAACCCCGGTATTCAATTGTATCGCCCGCACTTCAAGAAATTCACTACATATGTATGGTCTGTCTATGATAACGTAGCCAGTTCAGTAGAAATAATGACGCAGGCATATTTCATTGACAAAGAAGAGCTGACAAGATCGACGTCCTATCGAAAATAAAAGCGCTCCATTCAAATGAAGCTTTCTACAAATCATCGAACTTATTTTTCGCACTTTTTCCCTCCCATCCTTTTACAGTGATGTACAAGGATGGTTGGGTTTGTCATGTGCGTACTCACGCCATCTATACGCCACATACCGAAACTCGTATAATTTTGTCTGTCACACCAAGTGACATATGGTTTGTTTATCCTGTCATTTCAAAAAGGGAAATTTTAAATGTGGAAAACATATTGGAAATAGGGAGCCAATAAGCCATGTAAAATATTCAAAGTTCTTTCTTTTTATTTCTGGAGTTCTTGGCAGCAGGAAGTGGATCGAGCAAAAAGAAAATAGTAAAGTTTTTACCCACGTTAAATACAACCGGTGTAATAATACCCGCATATCACAAAACAAAATTTTAAAAATATTTATTGCCTTTATTGCACGAAAGAAAAAAAAAACCTCAATAACTTTTGAACAAAAGGAAGTAATCCAGCACCAAACACCTTTGCCAGCATCGATAACGATATTTGGACCACCGATCCCGACTCCTCTGCCCATCGTTGGATACGCTGTTGAGCACCAGGCATTCCGCGGTGCTGAGGTACCTAAAAATAAAAGAATATAAAACTGATATGGTGTAAAACGAGCTATTGACTTTAACTCATTACTTACCTCCAAACTTATTGATAATTACTTGCGACGGACGGACTGCCCATAACCTAGAATAAAAGGGTATAGAAAATACGTGGCCTTAAGGGTAGGACATTTCCTTTTGTTTTCCTTATTATTCGAATTTTTATTCTCATATCCTCTCCGAATAGATAGAGCTCTCTCTAGGCAGGTAGGACAGGTTATTAACCACCAGGAGTTAGTTGCTCCCATACACAAAAGCTTAATGTTGTCCCTTTGCTTTTACTCCACTTAAAATAGAAGAAAACTTTTTATTCAGGGTTTGATCTATAAACTAAAATACAACACTCATACTTACGAGATTAACTGACGGATAATAAGCTCCATTGCCAGCAATCACCGCCATAATAGGACCTCTGTTCAGCATCCCTGGAAAAGAAAGAAGAGCAGCCATCTTATATTAAATTTATTAAATAAATACCCAAAGTGGTACTTACCTAAGTTTCGTTAGTATGTACAACGTTCAAAATTATAATACTTACGATTTTCGAATATTTTACACTAGTAAAAACTCTTTGCACTAGTAATAACCTTTTTAACAATGTGAATTTCAAAGTTAAATTATCCACAATTTTTTGTATTAAAAATTAAGAACCTTGAATTAAAAATAAATTATAACGATGGATATGAATTAAAATGTCTTCTCCATAAGGAAATTTAATTGAAGGTTAGGAGGGTGACGTGCTAAAGAAGAGGTAGGTATGGGGGCAATATGAACATGTTTTGATTGCCAAGGTGGAACAAGTGTTCCAGTGGGAGGGAAGAGCTCGGTTTAACACCTGCCGAGTACTTTCATGATTTTTTTTCCCATATAACTGGTTGCTTTTTCTTATTTATGCTGTGGTAAAAGTCATTAATAGTTTACTATTTCTCTCGGGCTCGGAATACCCTTTTTTTTTTTTTTTAATTTTGATCAGTCTGGCATGATATTTTTTTTTTTGTTTAACGTATTGCCAACCTAGTCAATGTCGTCAAGAACCACCCCCATCCGGCGAGCACTAGCCGTGCAAAAAGCCAACATGCCAGCAATGACGATGTTTGATAGAAAACAGGAATTATGTGAAATCAACTGACGGTAGTACGTGACAATAGCTCCCATATATATCTTCGTCCGATTTGCTTTTTATTGTGAACCAAACGTGTAATATCAGCCCAAATTGTATGAACTTTTGCACATACAACCAAATTAGGTATGAAAATAAGTAAGTAATAAGTGAAAATAAGTCTAATATTTGTCCAAATGGGATGAAATCTAGAAGCTAGTATGTCAAATTTGGTGAAGATCGGTTCAGGTATAGCTAGAGCTCCCTGTTTAGAGAACATAGATAAAAGGTTAAGAAACATTCTCATGTGATCGTTTGACTTAATTTTTGAACGGTCCAAAATAATAATATAAAAAAAGAAACCATATGTAAGCAATTCAGCGGCCTTGTAGCTCTGTGGCAGCGCAGATCTATTTTTAACGATAAGAAATTCCAAGCGGCCATAAAATATATTTGTGTGCACTGATAATAAAGGATCAATAAAGTCCACACATACAGATAGAGATGCGCTCAGCAGGTAGCACGCACTTACGTGTTTGACACAAGATCCCTCCTAGCGTGCCCTTAGAATATATAAGAAAGATTGTGTGTCTGCGATTAGGTTAAGTCAGAATAGTTTAGGTAGCACTTAAGTAAGATATATTCTTTAATAAATCAGATTTGAAAATACATTATAACCGGCCGGTTGTGTGTTTTTATTTCTCCCCTAACACTCCCATAATACTGTTCATCAGATTCGTTATATTTGTTACCCACAGCCGTAACATGCACTCCGTAACAACGACGTTCAGGGAAATGTATCAAATACAGCTCAGAAATATCTTTGCAAAAGATATATATTGGAGTCTATACGACGTGGACATACATAGACATTGTTTGTCATAAGCCATTACCATATTCAAATTCGAAACTTGAAATAAACGGTGAATAATGTAGCTAAAATCATCAAAACATAGTATATACGGAGGTGCCGTTAAATTGGAGCTGTGCGAAGAACTGTCACAGGCTGTAGCTGTAACTTCAAATACCACATCTCGAACTATTTCGGTAGGTATTGTACCTAAAATCGTCAAAATACCAAATATAGGGAGGTACCGTTATATGGGGGCTATATGAAGACGTGGACCTGCACAGACAATTTTCTGTCTTAGGGTGTAGTATCCATTTTGAACTTCAAATAGCAAATTTAAAACAATTCCCGTGAATAATGTCGCTAAAATCATCAAAATACCGAATATCGGGAGGTACCGTTATATGGGGGCTATACGAAGACGTGGATCTGCACAGACAATTTTCCGTCTTAGGGTGTAGTATCCATTTTGAACTTCAAATACCAAATTTGAAACAATTCCCGTGAATAATGTCGCTAAAATCATCAAAATACCGAATATAGGGAGGTGCCGTTATATGGGGGCTATATGAAAACGTGGACCTACATGGCCCATTTACGAACTTAACCTGCCTGCTGGAAAAATAAACATGTGTGCAAAATTTTAGCCATCTATCTCAATTCATTCGAAAGATAGCGTGATTACAACAGACAGACAGACAGACGGACGGACGACTCTAAATCGACTTAGAATTTTACGCTGGTCAAGAATATAAATACTTTGTTGGGTCTGATATGAGTATTTCGAGGAGTTACAAACGGAATGACAAAGTTAATATACCCTCCATAGTATGGTGGAGGGTATAAAGAAGACAACACACGTTGTAAAAATAGCAAATCCTTGCAAATGGTAATATCTTGACCAACCGATCACAATAAATAAGCAATAATTTGCCTATTTACGTTTTTGTCGCTTCTTCGTTAATATGTTTTCTGGTCCAAAGCTTTAGGTACTCAATGCCCTATACCATTTTGCGTTCTATGTTATAATTCGCAAATAATAACTCAAAACCTCACAAAAGTACTCCAATAAGTTCCTGCAAACTAAAAGATTATATTCGAAACATATACTTTCCTGGTATTTTTAAAAGTTCAATCAAGTTTGTATTTATTGCCAATAGGCCTTTTTGATATTTATTAATTCCTTCTGACAAGATATGAAACAATACAGTGTCATAAAATCGCTCAAACGATATGTAATCGCTATTTCAATTCAATTTCATAACAACGCTCAGGAACATGGTGCGATTTCATTTCCTACTAAATATTGGGACAAACCACTTTATTTTCTACAATTTAATCAGTCTGTAGTATTTAGATCCCTCTTTGTTTCCTATTAAATATTTTTATTCCGTCTAAGTTTTGTAGATATAAATCGCATTCCTTTGATCTATCTTCTTTCCATAAAAACCAAATTCAAATGTCTGCCCCAAAAGATTACTCGTCAATGTTTTGTGCAGGCAGAGAACAAAGTAAATTGAATTCTAATCTAATCTGAACCCAAGTATAAATGCTATGTGTGTTTGTATGTATATCCGCATAACATTGCTCATACATTTCCCTTAGAAATAACTGTATTGATGAACCATATAAAAAACATTAAAGAGGTCATTGAAAAAAAGAGAAAAAAGACAATAATAAAAAGTTGAACTGTAGACAGAAAATACATGCACACGTTATGGCGTACCGGAAATCTGTTAACGAATCGAAATAGGAAATACAAAAAAAATGTCAATAACAAACCATTCACATGCAACAGCAATTGACGATCTCGCGAATACGAAGCTTTCACTAAAATTTGCTTTGTGTGTACAGGAACCAACTCAGTAATAAAAAATAAACACACATACACATAAACCTGCTCTATCTATTCCGTATATTCACATACACACACAACGGCTATAATACGATTTAAATATATTCAATTCAGGCTGAGGACGAAGCTAGTGAGACGACAACGGAATGGGATATATTTAAATCTGTGTCGGATGGCATGAAATGAGCTGCCGAGTGATTCATGTAAAACACTTATGGAGTGTCGTCATTCAATCTTAATTCAATCAGTGAAATTTCTACGCTTGATTTATCAAAAGCCAACTAATATCGTGTGAGTACATGTGTCTGATAAGACCACAAAGCAGAACAATAGCACCCAACATTCGATTAGAATCTGTTGACATGCCCCAATTCCTTTTGCAAAGGATACACAACACACAAAAAGCATAATAGTGTAAAATTTCAATTTAAAGGCCACTTCAAAATTGTGCAGACAAATGTATGTACGTGTGTACATACACCTAAACTTTGATGCAACTTTCTTTTAGGCCCTACGGAATTAAAACAATAATTAGAACAGAGCTAGTGTAAAGGGTCGTTTTTGCTAAACAATAATTAACCTGTTTAAGCCAAAATATACATAATCGAAATAACAGCTTTAGGACCTCAGTCCATTTAGACGAGATCCATCGCAGAAATTTCGGAATCGATCTAGCGATTTTTGTCCATTTGCCTGACTGCACTCACGACAACCCTCAAATGATATATCCAAACTGGTCGAATCTTGGAACGTCATAATATGTTTACATCAATGTGTCAAATTTTATATTATATACTACTCAATTACCAGATAGCAGACTTAGACCAGTAGCGAACATGATCAATATTAGACCACTCTCTTGTTACTTTGTTAAAAGTCAAAATTTTGAATAATCATAAAAAATATAAAAAAAACAAATATTTAAATAGACTGTTCCTACGAAAAACTCGCTTGAATTTGTGTAAAGGCTGAAACCTGCTCGAAATTGAGCGGCAGCACACCTGGAAGTAGAAACCAGTTAGGGAAAGTCAAAAGTCGGGCGGGGCCGACTATATTGTACCCTACACAACTATGCGCATTAAGTAGTGGTCCCGTAACAAAAAGGTTAATATTGTGAATTTACGAATCCGATAAGGATTATCTAAACAATATTTCTTGGAGCAGTAGATATGTATACCTGACCGAGTTTTACCAACTGGTAAAATTCGACTAAAAATGAAAAAAAATCTATTCAATTTGGGATGATATTACTTATACGGTAAGTAATAAACTTACAATCAGACGAAGATGTATATCGAAGCTATTAAAACCTGAACCGATCTGGATAAAATTTGGGAAATTTATTTTCAAGCATTATCTGCTGTCCTGTATCTTTCACAATTGTTGTGGAGTGCATATTACGCGAGTGAGTGACTTTAACAACAAATCGGATAAGCATACAGGGTGAGATGAAAAAACTGGAACCAAATTCACACTGCTGTCATTTCTAAGCCACTCGTCCGACAGCTGTTAAAATTATTCCATTGACAGTTCATTATATTTTTTACAAGCGTAAAGAAGAATTTTGATGAGAAGTTTCCAGAAAAAAAGATATTCATGATGGAATTCAAGCGTGATAGTGTGATATCTTTATATTTGGCTAGAAAACCACAAGTGGCTACCAGCACTTAAATGTGAATAAATCTTTTGTGTCTCGTACCATCGCTCGTTACCGTGATACTGGTAGCGTAGTCCGACGTCAAGGAAGTGGACGGAAGAAAACAGCGACATCAGCAGAAGTAGTTCGAAAAGTAAAGAAGCGACTTGATCGAAACCCGATCGAAGCCATTGAAATTCCAAAAAGTACAAGAACTTACACCGCAACAGAAAGAAAATAGACTCAAAAGAGCTAAAGAGTTGCTTCGCTTGGCCGAAAGTGGTGAACTGCCGAATTTGATTTTCTCCGATGAGAAAACAGTCGTTATCCAGTAGTTTGTAAAAAAAAATGATCGTGTTTACTTGCCAAAGAGGTCAGCTGAAAATGTGCACCTTCGGTTGGCCACCATAACTCAAGCGCCGGCAATGGTGATGTTGTGGGCCACCATAACATCCGATGGTCGCTCTCCGCTTGTATTAATCGACCGTGGTATCAGAATAAATGCCTAATGTTATAGCAAAACCAGTAAGGAAAGCTCAAAAGTCGGGCGGGGCCGACTATATGATACCCTACACCACTATGCATATTTAGTAGAACTCTCGTAAAAAGGTTTATACAGTGGATTTCAGAGCTCTATGAGATATTTGGTACAAAATCAAAATCTATCTAATTCTATCTAATTCTATAGCTATCTCTGAACCGGGGTTCTCCAAATTTTACGTATTAGCTTCTAGACTGAATTCGGTCTTATGTACGAAAATTCAGGTGATTTGGGCTGATATTGACCATTTAGTGCACATTTAACCCTAAATCGGATGAAGATATATATGGGAGCTATATTCAAATCTGAACCGATTTCGATAAAATTTAAAACAGCTATTCCTGTGCTCCATCTAATACCTGGTACCAAATATCACGGTTGTGGAGTGAATATTACGAATGTATGGGACTAAAACACTAAATCGGATGAAACATATATATGGTTGCTATATCTATATCTGAACCGATTTTCACTAAATTTGATATACTTGCTTTTAGGCTGAATTTGGTCCGATGTACTAAAATTCAGTCCATTTGGACTTATATCGGCCATTTGGTGCCCAATTAACCCGAAATCGGATGAAGATATATGTGGGAGCTATATCCAAATCTGAACCGATTTCGATAAAATTACAAACAGCTATTTCTGGGCTGTATCTTATATCTGGTACCAAATATCATTCTTGTGGAGTGCATATTACGAATGTGAGAGGCTTAAACACCAAATCGGATAAAACATATATATGGGAGCTATAGCTGTCTCTGAACAGATTTTCTCCAAATTTGTTGTATTTGCTTTAAGGCTAATCTCGGTCACATATGCCAAAATTCGGGCCATTTGGGCTGATATTGGCCATTTGGTGGTCAATTAACCCGAAATCGGATGAAGATATATATGGGAGCTATATCCAAATCTGAACCGATTTCGATAAAATTTAAAACAGCTATTTCTGTGCTCCATTTAATACCTGGTACCAAATATCACGGTTGTGGAGTGCATAGTAGGAATGTTAGGGACTTAAAGATCAAATCGGATGAAAGATATATATGGGAGCTATAGCTATATCTGAACCGATTTTCTCCAAATTTGATATACTTGCTTCTAGGCCGAACTCGGTTGGGTGTGCCAAAATTCAGGTAATTTGGACTGATAGTGGACATTTGGTGCACATTTAACCCGAAATCGGATGAAGATATATATGGGAGCTATATCTAAATTTGATCCGATTCTCACCAATTTCAATAGGGTTCGTCCTTGGGCCAAAAAAATATTGTTTGGAAAATTTCATCTCAATCGGATAATAAATGCGACCTGCATTTTGTTCACAAGAATACATGGACAGACGGACGGACGGACGGACGGACGGACGGACGGACGGACGGACGGACGGACGGACGGACGGACAGACGGACGGACATGCATAAATCGACTCAAAAAGTGATTCTATGAAGGTTCTCAAAAGTAACTATGGGTCTATCTCGTTTCCTTCTCCATGTTACAAACAAATGCACAAAGACATAATACCCTTACCACTATGTGGTGTAGGGTATAATTACCACTATGTGGTGTAGGGTATAAATATTCTGTAGGGTGTATTAAAGCCTTGGGCACGCAAACATTTTGGCCGCAGACCTTGGACATTCCAACAGAACTCAGCACCATCGCACTCAGCACGCGCCACCCAAGAATGATTACAAAATGATGTTCTTCGCTTCATTTTCAACGCATAATGGCTACCAATATCCCCGGATACCAATCAGTTGGACTATTGTGTCTGGGATATTTTGGATTGCAAGGTTGGCACTAAAAAATACAAAAGTGTCGATCAGCTAGCGTATCGTCGGGAATGGCCCAAAATACCGCGGAGCAACATTCAGGCCATAATGGCCATAATTCGTGCTAAAGTTGACCAATTCGAACAAATCTAAGCTTATTCTAAAATTTGAAACTATTTGCGAATTTTTTTTTCTTTCAATAAAATTAAAAAAAATCCAAAATTTATAGCTTTTGACTTTGTTGGAGTTAGCCCTTTTTTTACCCTTTTCAACAAATTTTGAATTACTTGATTCTAGGATGAATTAAGGCAGAATTTCATTCAGAATTTCAATTCAGGGCTGATATTAGCCATTTGGTGCCCAATAAACCTGATATCGGATAAATATATGTATATGGTATCTAAATTTATATTATATTATATTAATATATATATATATATATATATATATATATATATATATATATATATATATATATATATATATATATATATATATATATATATATATATATATATATATATGTATATATATATATATATATCTTCTTCTTCTATATCTATAAAAGAGGAAAATGTTTGTACGTTTGTTTGTTTGTTTGTTTGTAATTTATGGACTCGAAAACTGCTGAATAGATTTTTCTGAAAATTTCCATATATACTGCAACATCGCCTGAAAGTAACATAGACTATATACATTTTGAATTTCCACTTGGAACTGGAGATATAGCATCAGAATCGGAGGTACCTCCCAAAAATTTAGATTTTATATGCACATATCTATTGATCGGTTAAAGATACAGTCTCCAAATTTGGAATGTCTAACGGAATTTGGAACAAAAATAAGTTTGCTAAATTATATTGTAATCGGTTCAGATTTGGATATAGCTCCCATATATATTTTCCACCGATTTCGTTCATTTGATGCCTCAAACACAATATGAATGTTCGATTCCAATGAAATTTGGAATAAGTGACGGGATTTGATCCGAAAATAAATTTGTCAAATTATATTGAAATCGGTTCAGATTTGGATATAGCTCCCATATATATTTTCGGCCGATTTCAAGCATTTGATGCACCAAACACGCTATATATCCCCAATTTCAATGAAATTTGAAACGTGTGATAGATTTTATCTAAAAAAATTTATTTCCCAAATTATATTGAAATCGGTTCAGATTTGGATATAGCTCCCATATACATTTTCGGCCGATTTCATGTATTTGGTGGACCAAACAAGATATGTATGTCCAAATTTAATGAAATTTAAAATAAGTAACGGAATCGGGAGCAAAAATGAATTTTTCAAATTATATTGAAATCGGTTCAGATTTGGATATAGCTCCCATATATATTTTCGACCGATTTCACATATTTGATGCACATTTGACAAATTATATTCAAATACGCTCAGATGTGACTATAGCTCCATATATATACTCAGCCGATTTCACATATTTGATGCACCCAAAGCGAGAGGGACAAAATCTGGCACCAGCAAAAATTGCCAAATTATATTGAAATCAGTTGAGGTTTGGATATAGCTAACATATATATTTCGGCCGATATCATACATATTATGCACCAAACACGATATATATGACCGATTCCAATGAAATTCAGAATGTGTGGTGGAATTTGGTTATAATAATAAATGTGATAAATTAATTGGAAATAAGTTATGATTTGGATATAGCTCCCATATATATTCTCGGCCAATTTCACATATTTGACGCACCAATTTCAATTAAATATGAAAGGTGTGGCGGAGTTTGGTGTAAAAGTAATTTTTTTTTAAATTATATTTAAATCGGATCAGATTGGGATATGATTTTAATAAGAACCATTGACCCACAACGCCTTAGGCTAACACTAAAAAACAACACAACAATTTATTTGAAATACGCATATTACGGCGAAGTATGTTGCTATCTCGAATTCACTAATTGCAATAGAAATGCCACTCTACTTAAAAAAGTTGCAGGTTCCTACACGCTTGGTATTTGCTATGAAATAAATAAATCCAAAGGACAAACCCTTCGTGTATGCATGTCATGTTACTGCTTTTGTAATGATTTTGTTTATTAACACATTAAATTAGTGCAATATTTTTTTTAATTTATAAATTTGTTTTTCTTTATCCAACATATATTCGTAAATAAAATTTTGAATGCATATAAAATCAAAAGGGGTAGCAAAGCGCACCGGGTTCAGCTAGTCTATATCTATAAATATATCTATAAAAGAGGAAAATGTTTGTATGTTTGTTTGTTTGTTTGTTTGTTTGTAATTTATGGACTCGAAAACCGCTGAATAGATTTTCCTGAAAATTTCCATATATACTGCAATATCACCTGAAAGTAACATAGGATATATACATTTTTGAATTGCCACTTGGGACTGGTGATATAGCATCAGAATCGGAGGTACCTCCCAAAAATTTAGATTTTATATGCACATATCTATTGATTGGTTGAAGATACAGTCTCCAAATTTGGAATACGTAACGGAAATTGGAACAAAAATAAGTTTGCCAAATTATATATATATATATATATTTTCGACCGATTTCGTTCATTTGATGCCTCAAACACAATATGAATGTTCTATTGCAATGAAATTTGGAATGTGTGACGGGATTTGGTCCGAAAATAAATTTGTCAAATTATATTGAAATCAGTTCAGATTTGGATATAGCTCCCATATATATTTTCGGCCGATTTCAAACATTTGATGCAGCAAACACGCTCTGTATCCCCAATTTCAATGAAATTTGAAACGTGTGATAGATTTTATCCAAAAAATTGATTTCCCAAATTATATTGAAATCGGTTCAGATTTGGATATAGCTCCCATATACATTTTCGGCCGATTTCATGTGTTTCTTGGACCAAACACGATATGTATTTCCAATTGTAATGAAATTTAAAATAAGTAACGGAATAGGGAGCCAAAATGATTTTGTCAAATTAAACTGAAATCGGTTCAGATTTGGATATAGCTCCCATATATATTTTCGGCAGATTTCAAGCATTTGATGCAGCAAACACGCTCTGTATCCCCAATTTCAATGAAATTGAAACGTGTGATAGATTTTATCTAAAAAATTGATTTCCCAAATTATATTGAAATCGGTTCAGATTTGGATATAGCTCCCATATATATATTCGACCGATTTCATGTATTTGATACACCAAACACGCTATGTATCTCTAATTTTAATGAAATTTTGAATGTGTAGCGGAAATTAAAACAAATATACAGTTGTCAAATCATATTAAAATCGGTTCTGATTTGGATATAGCTCTATTATATATTTTCGACCGATTTCATGTATTTCATGCACCATACACGATATGTATGTTCGATTCCAAAGAAATTTGGAATATGTAACGGGATTTTGATTAGAAAATAAATTAGTCAAATTATATTAAAATCGGTTCAGATTTGGATATAGCTCCCATATATATTTTCCGCCGATTTCACATATTTGACGCACAAAACACGATACGTATTTCCGATTCCAATGAAATTCGGCATGAGTGGCTAAATTTGGTACAAAAATAAATTTGACAAATTATATTCAAATACGCTCAGATGTGATTATAGCACCCATATATATACTCAGCCGATTTCACATATTTGATGCTCCCAAAGCGAGAGAGACAAAATCTGGCACCAGAAAATACTGCCAAATTATATTGAAATCAGTTGAGATGTGGATATAGCTAACATATATATTTCGGCCGATTCATACATGTTATGCACCAAACATGATATATATGACCGATACCAATCAAATTCAGAATGTGTGGCGAAATTTGGTTACAATAATAAATGTGGCAAATTAATTGGAAATTAGTTAAGATTTGGATATAGCTCCCATATATATATATTATCGGCCGATTTCACATATTTGACGCACCAATTTCAATTTCAAAGTAATTTTTTTAAAATTATATTTAAATCGGATCAGATTGGGATATGCTTTTAATAAGAACCATTGACCCACAACGCCTTAGGCTAACACTAAAAAACAACACAACAATTAATATGAAATACGCTTATTACGGCGAAGTATGTTGCTATCTCGAATTCACTAATTGCAATAGAAATGCCACTCAACTTCAAAAGATTGCAGTTTACTGCACGCTTGGTCTTTGCTATGAAATAAATAAATCCGAAGGACAAACCCTTCGCGTATGCATGTCATGTTACTGCTTTTCTAATGGTTTTGGTTATTTACACATTAAAGTAGTGCAATAATTTTTGTTTTTTTTTTTAACCAACATATATTCGTAAATAAAACTTTGAATGCATATAAAATCAAAAGGGGTAGCGAAGCGCACCGGGTTCAGCTAGTATAACATAAAGAAGGAAGTGAGATAGACCCAATGATACTGTTGAGGATCTTCATAGAATCATTTACTGAGTCGATTTATGTATGTCAGTCCGTTTGTCCGTCCGTTCATCCGTCTGTCCAATTGCAATGAAATTTTCCAAACAATATGTTTGGGCCTATATATATCTTCAATGAATTTCGGCTTAATTGTGCACCAAATAACCAATATCAGTCCAAATGATCTGAATTTTTGAACATCTAACCGAATTCAGACTAGAAGCAAGTACATCAAATTTGGTACTAGATATCTTATAGAGCTCGGCAATACCTTTGCCATCTTTTTTCGAGATCGGCTAAGATTTGGATATAGCTCCCACAAATATTTTCGACCGATTTCACGTTTATTGTACACCAAATGGTTAATATCAGTCCTAGTAGAATGAATTTTTGATAGTAGTAAGTACATCAATTTGCTTTTCTAGTAGTAAGTACATCAAATTTGGAAAATCGGTTTAGATATACCTGTGGCTCCCATATATATGTTTCATCCGATTTAACGTTAAGCCCCATACAGTCGTAATATGCACCCCACAAGAGTGATATTTGTTAATAGATAACTTATATATATATATATATATAACTTATATATATATATATATATTTATATATATATATATATATATATATATATATATATATATATATATATATATATATATATATATATATATATATATATATATATATATATATTCATTGGAATCGGCAATACGTATCGTGTTTTGTGCATCAAATATGTGAAATCGGCGGAAAATATATATGGGAGCTTTATCCAAATCTGAACCGATTTTTATATAATTTGAATAATTTATTTTCTAATCAAAATCCCGTTACATATTCCAAATTTCTTTGGAATCGAACATACATATCGTGTATGGTGTATAAAAAACATGAAATCGGTCGAAAATATATATGAGAGCTATATCCAAATCTGAACCGATTTTAATATAACTTGACAAATGTATATTTGTTTTATTTTCCGCTACACATTCCAAATTTCATTGAAATTAGAGATACATAGCGTGTTTGGTGCATCAAATACATGAAATCGGTCGAAAATATATATGGGAGCTATATCCAAATCTGAACCGATTTCAATTTAATTTGACAAATTCATTTTGGCTCCCAATTCCGTTACTTATTTTAAATTGTATTACAATTGGAAATACATATCGTGTTTGGTCCACCAAATACATGAAATCGACCGAAAATGTATATGGGAGCTATATCCAAATCTGAGCCGATTTCAATATAATTTGACAAATTTATTTTCGGATTAAATCCCGTCACACATTCCAAATTTCATTGGAATTGAACATTCATATTGTGTTTGAGGCATCAAATGAACGAAATCGGTCGAAAATATATATTGGAGCTATATCCAAATTTGAACCGATTACAATATAATTTGGCAAACTTATTTTTGTTCTAAATTCAGTTACGCATTCCAAATTTTGAGACTTTATCTTGAACCAATCAATAGATATGTGCATATAAAATCTAAATTTTTGGGAGGTACCTCCGATTCTGATGCTATATCTCCAGTCCCAAGTGGAAATTCAAAAATGTATATAGCCTATGTTACTTTCAGGCGATGTTGCAGTATATATGGAAATTTTCAGGAAAATCTATTCAGCGGTTTTCGAGACCATAAATTACAAACAAACAAACAAACAAACATACAAACATTTTCCTCTTTTATAGATATAGATTACGTGGACCTATACATGCAATGTTTCGCCACCGGAACTAGAACCCATTATGACCAACAAATACCAATTTTGGACAAATCCGTGAAAAAATTTGGCAAAAATCATCAAAATACCAAAAATCGGGAGGTACCGTTATATGGAGGTTATACCAAAGCGTGGACCCATATATACAAAATTTCGCCACACGAACTAGGATCATTATGACCTACAAATAAGAATTTTCAGAAAAAATCAAATAATGTGGGCTATATAGTGATTATGAATATATACTTTATGGGGTCTACGATGAATATTTAGGGATGTTACTAACGGAATAACAAAATTAATACACCCTCCTTTCCAAGGTGGAGGGTATAATTATGTACAAAGTGGGTTGCTAAAAATCTATTCAAATGTATTCTTGATCCACATATTTTAAAATGGGTCATAAAAACTACACTTTTGCCTTTCAACCGTATCCATAGAAATCAAGCGACATTAGATTTCCCAATGTCAATCTTGAAATAAGTTTACTTCAACAAAAATTTCTTTAAATCAAAATTTACAAAATTTTTTCTATTTTCATCAATAATCATTTAAGACATGTATTGACAAACATTAAACCACACATACACATCTTTACTTGTCGAAATGTGTCAAGTAACAGCCATTCGGCTATTCAATATTTTAGGAGGTTTAATTTTTTAATACAAAGACTTCTTTCCTAGCATTTTCGAGGGTGTATGTGTTTGCGTATAGATACATATGTATGTACATGCTTATGCTGCCTGGTAGATGTTGTGGGTGATGTTTAAACGAATTTATATGCAAATCAGTTAAATGTCTGTAAAGAATGAAATTGGAACTTGCGAATGGTACAGAGCAAAAGAACAGCGATTTTCTGCAATGTTAACCAAAAGCTTAAGTAATTTCTTCATTTAAGGGGCATTGTTGACAAATAAGGGTTGCCAACGTTTATAATTCGATTTTTTATACCTTCCACCATACATAGTATGGAGGGTATATTTAGTTCGTTATTCAGTTTGTAACTCGGCGAAATAATAATTTTAGACATAACAAAGTATATATATTCTTGATCAGCGTAAAATTCTAAGAAGATTAGGCCTTTCCGTCCGTCCGTCTGTTGTAATCAAGTTAGAGTTCGAAAATGGGCTATATCGGTCCACGATATCATGTAGCATCCATACAACGGTACTACCCGATATTCGATATTTTGATGATTTTAGCCACATTTACCAATGGAAGTGTCTAAAATTAGAAGTTCTTTCCAACCACCTTACTCCCTGGAAGAGAAATATCTACATACATAGGTTCAACATATCGTATAGCCCACATTAAACGGTACCTCCCCGATATTAGATATTTGGCGATTTTAGGGACTTTATTCACCGGAGTTGATTCAAATTGCGTACCTAGAATTCGTAATGGGTACCTATGGGTAGCCTATGCCAAAAAATTACTTATGCAGGCCCATTTCTTCGTATAGTCTATATAATGGTACAAGCCCCATATATCAGTACCTCCTTATATTCGGTATTTTGATGATTTTAGCTACATTATTCAAGGTTCCTATTTCAATAGTGAAATTGCTTATGACAAAAGTTGCCTATGCAGGTCCACGTCTTCGTATAGACCCCAATATAACGGCTATTTTGTTATGTATTTTTTTTAAATTTCCAAATTCTTTTCAAAGTTTGGCCCGGCTGAACTTACTGCTTTTTTACTTGTTCTTATTTTTTTTGTGATGTGTAGTATTTTTATAAGCTACTTGAATTAGGGTATCCCGTGTGTACATTTATATGAATGCTACAATGAGTAAGAAAGACAGCCTCGTAAAACTACTGAAATACAGCCCTAAGACTATATTCGCTTCTTTTCAGAATTATACAAAATTCGATGAAACAAGTTGTTCTCAAATTCTTGAAATTTTTTCTCATTTTTAAAAAGGATTTTCTGCCTCAATTGTGATCCAAACTGTTAAATATTTCAAATCTGAACAGTGTTGGCTTGTTTGTTCGGGATACCGTAGTATTTTGTTGTTGCATAATGGTCAGGTTTTATCCCTTTATTGTTGTTTCTATAAATCTGGTTAAAAATTTTAATGGGATCAAGGGAATGTAAGTTTCTTCAAAAAAAAAAAAAAGGAAGAACCGTTATATGAGTGGTTTTGAGCCGGTTTCGGCTGCATCTGCCATTGGGCAGATGCATGAAGCCAAATCGGCTTTGCTGTCCGTCTTGATGAACAAACATTCCCTTTCGAGCGCTGCCTTGAAGGATGTTTTGTCCCAGACTGCTCGTTTCGAGCAGTTGGTTGTGTCGTTGGTGGCGGAGAATGAGCGTCTTCGTGGGCGCTTAGACGTTCTCCCCCGTTCTGTTGATGTGGCTGGTCGTTCCACGGCGACCGTTGGTGCACCTATGGTGCCTCGGGTGCCTATCCGGGCAGCAATGGAGCCCCTTCCCAAGCCTGTTGAGACGTGGTCTGCTATTGTGAAGCCTAAGGACTCCACAGTAGCACCCAAGGATGTGGTAAAGAAGGTGGTCTCCGAGGTGGGACCTAGTTTGGCGGACCTTGGTGTACGTGTACACCAGGTTAAAGCTGTTAAGGCCGGCGGTGCGATCATTCGCACGCCCTCGGTTGCAGAGAGGGAGAAGATAGCAAAGAATGCTAAATTCTCAGAGGTAGGCTTGGAAGTTAGTGTCCAAGATAAGATGGGGCCTAGGGTTTCGATCCATCAAGTGGATCCGGCTATTAAGCCTGAGGTTTTTATGGAGGAGTTATTTTCCCTTAATTTCAAAGGGAAGATGACAAAAGAGGAGTTTTTGAAGAGTGTACGTTTGGTGACTGGTGCCTGGAAAGACACCGGTAGGCCAGTTAACGTAATTCTGGAGGGCAAAAGCCGTGTGGTGGATGCTTTGTTGGCGGCTGGGAGGTGCTACATCAAGTGGTTCTCCTTCTTGGTGCAACCACATGATGGGGTCCCCCATTGCTACCGCTGCCTAAGCTTCGACCACAAGGTCCAGCACTGCCGCTTCACACGTGGAGTGTGCCGTAGGTGCGGTGAAGAGGGGCATACGGCGAAGAGGTGCAAGAATGCACCAAATTGCCGTAATTGTGCGTTCCGGGGTAAACCCGATTTATAGTTTGTTGGTGGCTAGGGCGAAATCTAAGCATTAAGATGGATTTAATCATCCAACTTAATTGCAGACGATCGAGCGCAGTCATCTCTGATTTGGGTGTTACGATGCGTCGGCTAAACTGTAGGTTCGCATTGATTCAGGAACCTTATTCGACTTTTGGTCGAATAAGGGGCCTGCCTGCAGAAATGCGGGTATTTCCTGACTCGAGGTGTCATTCTGCAGTTGTCGTCGACGATAGTAACGTAGATTGTGTGCTTGTGGATGCGAGTGATTTTGGTGTTTGTGTGTCTGTGAGTGCTGAATTTTGTGTTTTATTTCTTGCGAGTCTCTATTGCAAGTTCGAAGAAGCGTTAGAGCCGTACCTTAGGTACATGGATGCGGTGCTACTACAGGTGAGTAGCCATCCTGTCATCCTCGGCTTGGACGCGAACGCATCTTCTCCCATGTGGTTCAGTAAGATAACTCGGCAAGCGCGGAGCTATCAGAACTACACTAGGGGGGAGATGTTAAGTGAGTGGCTCCTTTCAAGGGCCATGCATGTGGTAAACCAGCCGAGTGAGGTTTATACCTACTGTACGGTTAATGGCTCTAGCGATATCGACGTGACATGCTGTAACGATGCTGCTTCGCGGCAGTTTCGTTTTTCATGGAGCGTTGATGAAGAACTGGGAATTAGTGATCATAACCTAATCCGTATAGAGATGTCGTATGATGAAATAGTTGAATTTGTGAACCCTTCTGTTCGTTGGCGTTTGGCGAATGTTGATTGGTCCGTTTACGGGCAGCAACTGGTCAATGCCTTCTCGAACATTTCGCTGCGAGAATTTTCTTCTCTTCCTGTCGATGAGCAAGTAGCATTGTTAACCAACACTGTTACTAGCGTCAATGATACTCTCTTCGAGAGATATAGCCGATCGAGTTCTAGGAGGTTGAGGTGGTGGAATAGAACTCTGAGTCAGAAGCGTAAAGTTGTAAGGCGTCTCAGGAAGAAATTCCAGAGAGCCAAACGACGGAACGCGGATGACGTTGGCGTACATTCGGCTGCCTATAGGCAGTGTCTGAATGAATATCAAGACATGATAGCTAGTGCGAAAGATGGTGTTGCGAGAAACCGTGATGACCCATGGGGTCAGCTGTATAAGATTTGTAGATCCCAGAAATCGGTTGATGTTTCTGGTATTAAGGTAGATGATAGAGTCATTACCACGTGGACAGAGTGTGTGTCGGCCCTGATGGCTTCTTCCTTTCCAAGGGTGGACCTGTGGTTGCCTCCTCCACAGGAGGAGACTGCTATTGTTCCAGAATTGGAGAGAAATGAGATCGATCAGGCTGTAGCCTTGGTTCGCTGCAGGAAGTCACCAGTAGCACCCAAGGATGTGGTAAAGAAGGTGGTCTCCGAGGTGGGACCTAGTTTGGCGGACCTTGGTGTACGTGTACACCAGGTTAAAGCTGTTAAGGCCGGCGGTGCGATCATTCGCACGCCCTCGGTTGCAGAGAGGGAGAAGATAGCAAAGAATGCTAAATTCTCAGAGGTAGGCTTGGAAGTTAGTGTCCAAGATAAGATGGGGCCTAGGGTTTCGATCCATCAAGTGGATCCGGCTATTAAGCCTGAGGTTTTTATGGAGGAGTTATTTTCCCTTAATTTCAAAGGGAAGATGACAAAAGAGGAGTTTTTGAAGAGTGTACGTTTGGTGACTGGTGCCTGGAAAGACACCGGTAGGTCAGTTAACGTAATTCTGGAGGGCAAAAGCCGTGTGGTGGATGCTTTGTTGGCGGCTGGGAGGTGCTACATCAAGTGGTTCTCCTTCTTGGTGCAACCACATGATGGGGTCCCCCATTGCTACCGCTGCCTAAGCTTCGACCACAAGGTCCAGCACTGCCGCTTCACACGTGGAGTGTGCCGTAGGTGCGGTGAAGAGGGGCATACGGCGAAGAGGTGCAAGAATGCACCAAATTGCCGTAATTGTGCGTTCCGGGGTAAACCCGATTTATAGTTTGTTGGTGGCTAGGGCGAAATCTAAGCATTAAGATGGATTTAATCATCCAACTTAATTGCAGACGATCGAGCGCAGTCATCTCTGATTTGGGTGTTACGATGCGTCGGCTAAACTGTAGGTTCGCATTGATTCAGGAACCTTATTCGACTTTTGGTCGAATAAGGGGCCTGCCTGCAGAAATGCGGGTATTTCCTGACTCGAGGTGTCATTCTGCAGTTGTCGTCGACGATAGTAACGTAGATTGTGTGCTTGTGGATGCGAGTGATTTTGGTGTTTGTGTGTCTGTGAGTGCTGAATTTTGTGTTTTATTTCTTGCGAGTCTCTATTGCAAGTTCGAAGAAGCGTTAGAGCCGTACCTTAGGTACATGGATGCGGTGCTACTACAGGTGAGTAGCCATCCTGTCATCCTCGGCTTGGACGCGAACGCATCTTCTCCCATGTGGTTCAGTAAGATAACTCGGCAAGCGCGGAGCTATCAGAACTACACTAGGGGGGAGATGTTAAGTGAGTGGCTCCTTTCAAGGGCCATGCATGTGGTAAACCAGCCGAGTGAGGTTTATACCTACTGTACGGTTAATGGCTCTAGCGATATCGACGTGACATGCTGTAACGATGCTGCTTCGCGGCAGTTTCGTTTTTCATGGAGCGTTGATGAAGAACTGGGAATTAGTGATCATAACCTAATCCGTATAGAGATGTCGTATGATGAAATAGTTGAATTTGTGAACCCTTCTGTTCGTTGGCGTTTGGCGAATGTTGATTGGTCCGTTTACGGGCAGCAACTGGTCAATGCCTTCTCGAACATTTCGCTGCGAGAATTTTCTTCTCTTCCTGTCGATGAGCAAGTAGCATTGTTAACCAACACTGTTACTAGCGTCAATGATACTCTCTTCGAGAGATATAGCCGATCGAGTTCTAGGAGGTTGAGGTGGTGGAATAGAACTCTGAGTCAGAAGCGTAAAGTTGTAAGGCGTCTCAGGAAGAAATTCCAGAGAGCCAAACGACGGAACGCGGATGACGTTGGCGTACATTCGGCTGCCTATAGGCAGTGTCTGAATGAATATCAAGACATGATAGCTAGTGCGAAAGATGGTGTTGCGAGAAACCGTGATGACCCATGGGGTCAGCTGTATAAGATTTGTAGATCCCAGAAATCGGTTGATGTTTCTGGTATTAAGGTAGATGATAGAGTCATTACCACGTGGACAGAGTGTGTGTCGGCCCTGATGGCTTCTTCCTTTCCAAGGGTGGACCTGTGGTTGCCTCCTCCACAGGAGGAGACTGCTATTGTTCCAGAATTGGAGAGAAATGAGATCGATCAGGCTGTAGCCTTGGTTCGCTGCAGGAAGTCACCAGGCTTGGATGGTTTGACCGGAGAGATGTGTAAAAGCATCTGGAAGGCCATTCCGGACTACCTGGAGACTTTGCTCTTTAATTGTATTCGCTCAGGTGTTTTTCCGAGGTCGTGGAAGGCTGCGAAAGTCATCGTCCTTCTGAAATCTCCCGATAAGGTCAGGAGTAATCCTCGATCTTATCGAGGCATCAGCCTCCTACCAGTGCTTGGTAAAGTATTGGAAAGGATAATGGTGCAGAGATTGCAGGAGAGGTTGGCTGGGACAGAGTCCGAATTTCAATTTGGTTTCAAACCAGGTCGTAGTATTGAAGACGCTTGGCTTTATGTCAAACAATGCGTCGAGGGATCTACAAGCAAATACGTTTTGGGTATTTTTGTCGACTTTAAGGGTGCTTTTGACCATTTGTGTTGGTCGCGTGTGATTGCTCGTTTGCAGGAAGTTGGTTGTCGAGAGATAAAACTCTGGAAAAGCTATTTCTCTGACAGGGTGGCGTGCTCTGTTGGTGCTCAGAATAGTGTTTCAATGGATGTCGTTAGGGGTTGCCCGCAGGGTTCCATTTGCGGTCCATATATATGGAACATGATGATGGATCCATTACTGCGGCAGCTTAGTTCCACCTGTAAGGTATGTGCGTACGCAGATGATCTCCTGATATTAGTGGAGGCTAGGTCTCGTTCTGAGTTGGAACAGTCTGGCTCACAATTGATGGAGATTGTCGGTGCTTGGGGCTTACGAGTTGGTGTAGAAGTGGCCAGAGAGAAGACCGTGACTATGTTGCTCAAGGGCAGCTTGTCGCGTAATCGACATCCCAGTGTTGTTTTTGATGGTCGAGGTCTTAATTATAAGACCGAATTGAAATACTTGGGCATCACAATGGGCGAGAGGATGAATTTCATCCCCCACCTAGATCGCTTAAAGGAGAAAATGTGCAGTATTGTAGGTCAAGTTCGTCGTGTGTTGAGGTCTGAATGGGGCCTCAGTAGACGTGCAATGCGTGTTGTGTATGGGGGTCTTTTCGTAGCTTGTGCTACTTATGGCGCTCCCATATGGTATACGACGGCGTTAGGCTGGGGGTGTCGCAAGATACTTTCATGCCAACGAATTATGATGTTGGCTTGTTTACATGTATGCCGCACAGTGTCTACTGAGGCCATGCAGGTGTTGCTGGGTGTTCCTCCTTTGGATCTTGAAGCGATTCGTGCAAACGTGTCCTTCTTGGCCAAGAGGGGTCTACCTATTGTGCCTTCTGACTGGGCAGTAGACGGTGTGGAGAGAATGAGCGTCCAGGATCGCAAATCGCGGCTGCGAGATATTCTTTCATCTAGATGGCAATCTAGATGGAATGAAAGTGAGAATGGTAGAGTAACTTTCAGGTTCATCCCTGATGTTACTTTTGCTCAGACGAACCCCGATTTTGGTTTTGGCCTTCACTTGGGGTACTTGTTGACGGGACATGGTTCCTTAAATGCATTTTTGTATAGAAGGAACATCTCTGGCACAGAAGCATGTAGGTGCGGGGCACCAGTCGAGGACTGACTACATGTATTGTGCTCATGTCCATTTTACGACGACTTCCGGAATCTAGATTCCATGGGTATCTCCAATGTTGAGGGCCAATGGGATGTTAGTCGTGTTCTCTCCACTAGCTCTACGCGTGCTAGCCTTGGAGAGTTTGCTAGTCGCGCTTTCGCCCGTCGCCGGGCACTAGTGTGAATGTGTTGTATGAATGTGTCTGCTCTGTATGTATGAGTATGAATGGGAGATGAGTGTGTGGTTTAGGGCGTCTTAGTACGTATCTATGGCCTAGACGTGTATAATAGCCACAAGGGGTTACCAGTCCCCTGGTCACATGGGACTGAAACTGGAAGTAACTCGGTTACGAGATCTGACCAGAGGTCTTTTTTCTGGTACCGCAGGTGGTGGGGACTCACAGGGAATCTCAACTCTCTGCCTCACCATCATAGATCCTTCAGATCTTGTCGGGGGCACTTTCAAATCCAATCGGTTGCCGTTCGCCAGCGTCAGAGCGGAAGGGGTGAATAGGCCTCGCTCTTCGCAGTGAGAAAGCTACGTCCATGTAAACGTGGTGATTAGACTGCTCCATCAGTGTAGCACTTGTGTTGCACTCGTCCTATTCCCTGATCGTGCCTTAAATTTTTCACTCATTTTGGGTGACCAGTCCCGTGCTATATGGAGCAAAAACTGGTAGTAGTTTCGACTACGAAGTCTGACCGGAGACTCTTCTGGTGCCGCGGGTGTCAGGAGCCCCTAGATCTGTTGATCTAGCCTGACTATGGAGAGGCCCCTGTTTTGGGTGCAACGCGGTGGTTGTGGTTTATACCCAAATCGCGGGTAGAGCTTCGGCTCGATGTGGTGTTGCATTCTCAACCGGGTGCTGCGACCCATAGAGCAGCAGAGGTGTAAGATAGTCCTCAACCCCTTACCAAGAGGGAAGTGAAGCCCATATAGCTGATCTTCGAATTGGTACCTGCGGAATAGACCTAGAACTCCGTGGAGGGCTACCACTCTCTAAGAGAACTCTGGGTAATTCCAAAGGGGCGCTGGCCGACGCATCGTATCGCGACCCCTGTGCAATGGTGCATCATGGTTGAAGCCGTCAAGGCGATAATCATGTAAAACCCTCGACTTCACCCTCTAGAATATTTTCGCGTTGAATGTCGTCATTTATCGATTAATAAGAGCGGAGAGCGACCATCGGCTGTTATGACGGCACACATCATCACCATGGCCGGCGCTTGTATTCTGGTGGCCAACCGAAGGTGCACATCCTCAGCTGACCTCTTTGACAAGTAAACATGATCATTTTGTTTGTTTACAAACTGCTGGACAACGAATGTTTTCTCATCGGAGAAAACAAAATTCTGCGGTTCATCACTTTCCACCATCACCAAGCGAAGCAACTCTTTAGCTCTTTTCAGTCTATTTTCTTTCTGTTGCGGTGTAGTTTCTTGCACTTTTTGGAATTTCAATGGCTTTAGTCACCACCAATGGCAGTCATACACCACTGGCATTTCCTTGGTTTGTTCTCCTTGCTTTACCCTTTCTCTTATTGAAATATTTTTTAGTAGTAGTAATCGGCAAAGCTACTCGACGATCACCGCGATCGTCAGTGATTGCATGAACATCGGCGTTAACTTGTCTTTCGGTAGTCGAAGTGTGCAACCCATCCGAATCGCGGTTATACTAACCCCGCTTCTGACGCCACCCCAAATTACTTAGGTCATTTTGTTGCATTAGAAAAGAGAAGAAATCCTCCAATATAACATTGAATCATTAAGAATTGTATTAATTCTTCCTTGTGTTTTATTTCTATGTATTTTCTTCCCTTTACCACCATCACCACACACTCGAATTACCTCTCACCATCACACAATAACATTCCAATATTGGAGGATATTAAAAGTTCGCACCGCCAAAAGCTATCTGCATTTTTTTCTCTAATTATTGTTATAATTACTACAATGATTCTTTATTATTCATTGCCATGTTTATATTTCTTGGTTTTTCACATTTTTTCTTACCACACTCACACTTTGGCAATCCTGCCTTTTCCAATGTAACGCTTTCATTTACATTAAAACAAAATGCTTATCTTGGTATCTACACCCGCATCGCTATACTGCCATAAAATTTCTTAAAGTGGAATTAAATCGGATTAGTTCGAAATGAAATGTTGCGCGAGATTAAAGAAGCTTTTGCATTTTACTGGTCCTTCTTAACTTGAAACTGTTCATAAATGTATTGAAATTTCTTATTCAACAACTTGAAACTCTGTCGAAGATTCTTGCCTCAATTTTATTGCGTCCAAAGCAGATAGTAACGGAGTTGCGGCGTAAAATTCCACAACCTGCACTGAGGTCCAGTTGCTTGTTGTGTCGTGGCCTCTAAACAAGTTAATTGCATTAGAAACCTTAAACTCATTAACGCTAAACAATTAATTGGTTTTGGTCGCATGCGATGGGCAGCGCACTCGTTTCCTGACTTTGAAGTGTTTGGTTCAGTTCATATTTGTCGATTTGCAATTCTACCGCTTATTGCGAATTCTTCGAAAAGAGTTGCTGAAATAGATTCCAATTTCGGTTGTGGAATATGATAGCGTAAATTAGATTTACATTCAAGATGCTCTTGAAAATATTAGGAATTGTTAAGTTTGTATTAGTTTTTACCACAACAGATTGTTCAGTAACGAAGTCAAAGGAAAACAAAAGTAATACTATGGAATTTAGTCTATATGATATATTGTGCTCAGCGAACATTGAAGCCGTCAAGGCGATAATCATGTAAAACCCCTCGACTTCACCCTCTAGAATATTTTCGCGTTGAATGTCGTCATTTATCGATTAATAAGAGCGGAGAGCGACCATCGGCTGTTATGACGGCACACATCATCACCATGGCCGGCGCTTGTATTCTGGTGGCCAACCGAAGGTGCACATCCTCAGCTGACCTCTTTGACAAGTAAACATGATCATTTTGTTTGTTTACAAACTGCTGGACAACGAATGTTTTCTCATCGGAGGAAAACAAAATTCTGCGGTTCATCACTTTCCACCATCACCAAGCGAAGCAACTCTTTAGCTCTTTTCAGTCTATTTTCTTTCTGTTGCGGTGTAGTTTCTTGCACTTTTTGGAATTTCAATGGCTTTAGTCACCACCAATGGCAGTCATACACCACTGGCATTTCCTTGGTTTGTTCTCCTTGCTTTACCCTTTCTCTTATTGAAATATTTTTTAGTAGTAGTAATCGGCAAAGCTACTCGACGATCACCGCGATCGTCAGTGATTGCATGAACATCGGCGTTAACTTGTCTTTCGGTAGTCGAAGTGTGCAACCCATCCGAATCGCGGTTATACTAACCCCGCTTCTGACGCCACCCCAAATTACTTAGGTCATTTTGTTGCATTAGAAAGAGAAGAAATCCTCCAATATAACATTGAATCATTAAGAATTGTATTAATGTCGATTTGCAATTCTACCGCTTATTGCGAATTCTTCGAAAAGAGTTGCTGAAATAGATTCCAATTTCGGTTGTGGAATATGATAGCGTAAATTAGATTTACATTCAAGATGCTCTTGAAAATATTAGGAATTGTTAAGTTTGTATTAGTTTTTACCACAACAGATTGTTCAGTAACGAAGTCAAAGGAAAACAAAAGTAATACTATGGAATTTAGTCTATATGATATATTGTGCTCAGCGAACATTGAATGGAATCGGTAAACAAAGAAAATAATAAGAAATTATCATAAAAATTGTGGGTTTTGTTGATAAGGGGAGCGACTATATGACCGCACGTCCTAAAGAACATACAGAAAAAACTTCTTGTGGCATTAAGACCGATATCAATATCCGTTGGTCAGTTATAATAAGGCGAGTTCAAGGACTCTGCGACTTATTGCAGTATCCCACATTTTAACCATAAAAGTCCCTCTGACCCCTTTGCTTATATTAGAATGGGTCTAATTACGTACTTTGAAGCTCCAGGTTTCATTTAGGATAAAGTCACCATTTCGAAACTATTACATTTTTAAAGGTTGATGTAACTCTGTTAGCTTTCTTCAATCATTCAGGGATGTAGTCTATAGCCTTGAGTTTTCTATTAAGAATTAATTGGAGTCCTATTAAGAGTCTTCTTTGTTACGTCTTAACTAAGACCAGTTGTAAGCAATTTTCATGACGGATTCAGAGCAAACATTTGGAATTTTCCCCTCAGTGGTATCTTAAAGTCGTCTGCTTAGTTTCTGACACAAAGAACTTCCTTAGTTTAGATCCGCAAAATAGGTTACTACCTCATTTAGCTTATTCATCCATTCTCTAGCATGTTTCTTTTCTATTTTTCAGGACCCGATTTACCTTGAAAGTATCTATGGCTTAGACGGGAGTTTCGATACTCAAGTCATTGAGGGAATGCACCCTATTAGTAGTGTAGTCTATAAAAGCAAGTGTATGCCTATATAAGAAATTAACAAATAACAAGTAAAAAAATATTAAGTTCGTCCGGGCCGAACATTTAATACCCCCATCTTAGGGTAAAGGAAACATTAGAACCCATTATGACCCACAAATACCAATTTTTAGACATATTTATGGGGCAATATGCCAAAAATAATCAAAATACCGAATATCGGGAGCCTGTACATACAATGTTTCGCCACCGGAGCTGGAATCCATTATGACGAACAATTTTTAGACAAATCCGTGAAAAAATCATCAAAATACCGAATATCGGGAGGCACCGTAGTATGGGGTGTATGCCAAAACGTGGACCTATACGGTATGAACTAAAAATACAAATTTTCAAACAAATCAGTGAAAGAATGTGGCAAAAATAATAAAAATACAAATTTAATGTTGAGATATCTCTTGATATTTGGAATTGAGATATGGATATGGTTATAAAAATGTATACTAGTGAAGGAATAGAGCAGATATCCTAAAATTTGATATGTATATCACAGATGGTGTCAGTGGCTGAGAGGAGGAGCTGGTGTTGGATATGTGTACTATAATTGTACTAAATGGTACTAAATTTACTAATGGGGGAAATTAAAGGGCTGAAATCCTCAAGTGTGCCCATTTTGCAATAGTTTTGCTAATAATATCCCTCTCAGTAAATTTTCAAATAAAGGATTTTGAAGACTTTTTTTTATAAAAGGTAAACCATTTTCCTGTTATACTTTTCGAAAAATAGAATTTGAATAAATAGTTATCGAACTGGTGCAGCTAAAAAGTTAGTACGATGTATGAAGTTTTGTTTGGAATTTTTGTCCAAGAAATAATATATTGAAATTTGGGATGGGATCGGATTACTAAAATGAACTGATGAAACGAATCTTGAATTGTAAATGCACTAGCGATGTAAATGCGAACAACAAGTTAAAAATTATCAGTCGGTTGTTCCAGCAGATGTATACCCTTAGGCAATGTCGGCAAATTTAAATATATTATGACTTACGTTACCATTATTCTAAATGTTGACCCATTATGTAGGAGGTTCAGAAAGAGTTGGCCAATATTTTCCATTTCGTATCTGATATAAGTTAGATATATTATTTTATAAAATTGTCATTCCGTTTGTAACACTTCGAAATATACATTTTAGACCCACAAAGTATATATATACTTGATCAGCATAAAATTTTATGCCGATTTAGCTATGTCCGCCCGTTTGTCCGTCTTTGGAAATCACTCTAGCTTCCGAATAAATTGAAGTAGATTGATAAAAATTTACTCAAAAGTGTATATGTATGCAGTACTTTTGGTATTGAAAATGGGCCAAAACGGCCAAAACGTGGACCTAGTTTTGGTATAGCCCCTATATAACGGTACCCCCCGATATTCGGTATTATGATTATTTTTGCGACAATATTCATCGGAATTGTTTCAAATTTTGTATTTGAAGTTCGAAATTGATACTACAGACTAAGACAGAAAATTGTCTGTACAGGTTTACGTCTTCCTATAGCCCCCATATAACTGTACCTCCCGATATTCGGTATTTTGATGAGTTTTAGCGACATTCACCAGAATTGTTTCAAATTTGGTATTTGAAGATCGTAATGAATACGACAGAAAATTGTCTGTGCAGGTCCACGTCTTCGTATAGTCCCCATATAACGGTACTTTTACGGTATTTATACATTATTCACTGATTCTTCTTTTATGTTTCGCAGTTGAATATTGTAATAAATTATGACAAAAGTTACCTATGCAGGTCAATGTTGTCGTATAGACACTAATGTAACAGCTACATTCGATTTTTTTAAGATTTTAACAGAATTTTTAACGGATTTTATTGTTTTTGAGAATTGCCAAGTTCGTTCCAAATGGTGGAGGGTATTCAAAATTTGGCCCGGCCAAACTTACAGGTTTTTTACTTGTAATATTTCAACGTGCCACATTTGGACTATATAAGATAGGTGATCATTTTTGGAAATTCTTGAAATGTATGTAAGGTTCGTGATATAGTTTTCCACTTCGTCAAATATCGATAAAAACATTGTGGTGTGCAAAATATAAAAAAAATCGAATATTTATTTCCAATTCTAAATGAATAATTATTACTTTAAATGTAAGCCTTTTTTGGGGTAAACCAGAAGAAGAGGTCTGATAAATTCCATATTCACATAAGATCTCTGGTGGTTGAAAGAAATATTTAGTCAAGCACAACAGGGTCTTTTCTCCCGCTACCAAGTTTGAACAGAATTACAAATCTTGCATTGGTGAAAAAAATATTAGAATGTGTGAATTTTAAAGAGAATTGGATGACAATTTCACTTTTTATGAGAGATATAATATTAACAAGTAAAAAAGCAGTAAGTTTGGCCGGGCCGAACTTTGAATACCATTTGGAACGAATTAGAAAATTTTCAAAAAATAAAATCTATTAAAAATTCTGTTAAAATCTTTAAAATATCTAATATAGGAAGGTGCCGATATATGGGGGGATATACGAGGACCTATATAGACAATTACCTTTCAGGGGTTAAAGTGCTCACAAAGAACTCCGTGTATGGATTTTCAGACAATACCTAGGAAAATATGGCTAAAATCATCAACATACCGAATATCGGGGGTACCGTTATATGGGGGATATACGATATCGTGGACCTATAGATGATAATTCTCCTCCGAGGTATAAAGTACATACAAGGTACTCCTTGTGTGGATTTTCAGACAATTCCGTTTAAAAATGTGGCTAAAATCATCAAAATACCGAATATCGGGGGTACCTATGTATGGGGGCTATACTATATTGTGAACCTATTTAGATAATTCTCTTCCAAGGGATAAAGTACCTACAAGGAACTCTTTATGTGGATTATCAGACAATTCCGTTGAAAACGTGGCTAAAATCATCAAAATACCGAATATCGGGGGGTACCGTTATATGGGGGCTATACGATATCGTGGACAGAACTTGACCTGCCTGCAGACAAAAGAGGGACCTGTGCAAAATTTTATCTTCCTATCTTAATTCGTTTAGACTGTAGCGTGATTACAACAGACGGACGGACAGGGCTAAATCGTCTTAGAATTTTACGCTGATCAAGAATATATATACTTTGTTGGGTCTAAAATGATTATTTCGATGAGTTACAGACGGAATGACGAACTTAATATACCCTCCATACTATGTATGGTGGAGGGTATAAAAATGTGAAACCTTTGTGAGGGAGGTACTTGGAGTAAGCCGATATTATTTTATTTTGAAAATATAAGGACTTGAATAGTTTGCCAAAAATTGAAGGATCCTGTCTTGTTCTATAAGGTAAATTATTTTCTGTAAAAATGGTGAACTTTTGTGGGGGAGGTACCAGAAGGAGTGGGCCGATTTTGCCCATGTCCAAACTTTAGATCGATGTATCAAGTATGGACCAACTCCGATACTCCGTTCGAGAGTCATCATGTCCACCAACCGGACAGACAGACGTGCTGACCCCCATAGATCGACCTCAAATGACCAGAGACGGAAATGGACTGAAGAGACCTAGGGTCTAAAACCGTTATTTCGATGAGGAACGTTTTAGCCATATTAAATGATATATACCCTCTGCAGCAATATGCTATAATGAAGAATTTGGAAAAACAAATATGCAATTCTGTTTCTTTCACATTCATTTTCCTTCGACACACATATACATACCGCTGGATATAACTCAAATACAACCCTCATTCATGTAAGAGGACGTAACAAGAAAATAGGCAAAATGAAATTTGAAAATTAATTCTAGTTTGAATATAAACTCGTAATTATATTGTGGAAAATAAATCATATGAGTACCATTCAAAGTTGATTCAAACCTTTCCTCTGTGTATTTTTTGCAATCAAAATTTTCAAAATGCAACACTTAGAAAAGCGAAGTTTGTTCAGTGCAAACTTTATGTGCCCACACCTTCAATAATGAATATTTATGCAACGATTTTTCGATCCGCCATTGTTTGCTGGTGGTGGTAGCATATTTATATGCATGCATGTGCATGCAACATATTAGTATAAATTTGTAAATTTATTTATTGGCAAATTACACAACGTAGCCCAATTTACATATTGTCAAGCTAAAAATTCTATTAACGTGTTCTCGAATTCGTGGTAATTGGAGTCAATATTTAAACAGCAAAATGGCTACAAAAGTCATTGTGGTATAATTTGTAATGCAACATTAATACGCAGCATTATGGAATAAATTATAAATTAGATACTTTTATATTTTCCTCCACAGTCGAACAATGTGTGTGCGCCTCCTGATTTTCGAATAAATTCATGCATGGATGTGGGCAATGCTGTCACTTAGTATCCATTTGTTCGATGGAACACCCAAAAGGATGTTTGCAGCCAACATGTATATACGAGGGATACGTGTTACATTTCGTGTGATTAAAAAAAAAAAAACAATATTATTGTTATCATAGTAGATCTGCCTCATCCTTCTGAATTGGTGTTGCATTTCATTTCTTAATAAACTCATTGCTTTGTCCACTTGGCAAAAGATTAAATATCATCGGTACGCACTGCAGAATCCTTAGGGCGATCTATTAGAACAAGTTTAAGTTTCTCATTATTATCCCAAGAACTAAAAATATTTTTCTATATTTTATACCTTCCACCATAGTATGGAGGGTATATTAAGTTTGTCATTCCGTTTGTAATACCTCGAAAAAAACATTTTAGACTCCACAAAGTATATATATTCTTGATCAACATAAATCTATGTCGATCTAGCGATGACTGTCCGTATATCCGTCTGCGGAAATCACTCTTGCTTTCGAACGAATTAAAGTAGATTGATAAAATTTCACTCAAATGTATATTATGTCTGCAGGACATTTGATATTAAAATTGGCCATGTAGGTCCACGTTTTGGTATAGTCCCCATATAACGGTACCTCCCTGTATTCGGTTTTTGGATGATTTTAGCGACATTATTTACGGGAATAGTTTCAAATTTGGTATTTGAAGTTCGAAATAAATAATGCAGTCTAAGACAGAAAATTGTCTGTGCAGATCCACGTCTTCGTATAGCCCCCATATAACGGCACCTCCCGATATTCGGTATTTTGATGATTTTAGCGACATTATTCACCGGAATTGATTCAAATTTGTTATTTGATTGTATGATACAGCCTATGACAGGAGATTGTCGGTGCAGGTCCACGTCTTCGTATAGCCCCCAACAACTGTATCTCCTTATATTTGGTATTTTCATGATTTTAGCGATATTATTCACCGGAATAATTTAAAATTTTGTATTTGAAGTTCGTAATGGATTCTACAGGCTATGACAGAAAATTGTCTGTGCAGGTCCACGTTTTGCATAGTCCCCATATCATAGTAACTCCCTATATTCGGTATTTTAATGATGCAGGCCCACGTCGTCGTATAGACTCTAATGTAATGGATACATTCGGTATTTTTAAGATTTTACCAACATTTTTAACCGATTTTTTCTTTTAAAATTCCCAAATTCGTTTCAAATGGTGCAGGATATTAAAAGTTCAACCCGGCCGAACTTACCGCTTCCTTACTAGTTCAAATGTTGTTGTGTATGCCCTCCATCACGTGTTAAATAAAATTATCTGGATTCAATATTCGATAGAGTTTTATTTTAAACTGAAAATGCCAGGGGCATCTCTTAGTTGAAGCAGTTAAGGTATTCACAATACCATCAAGTAGGAGGCGCATTTAGGTGGACCTACGAGTTTCAAATAATGTGGCTAAAATTCGGAAAATAAAGGCGAAGGCACAAAGTGTATTTATACGAGGGCTATTGGCAAACATGATCTTATATAGACAACTTTCTGTCTGATAAATTGAATCGAGCATGAACTTTGAATACTGAATTTCAAACTACTCCGTTGATAAGTGAGGAAGTATCGATCTGTTTTGCCGACAGATATAAAGGGTGAGATGGAAAAACTGCAACCAACTTCAGACTGCTTTCATTTCTAAGCCACTCGTCCGACAGCTGTTAAAATTATTCCAGTGACAGCTCAATATATTGTTTACAAGCGTACAAAAGCATTTTGGTGAGAATTTTCCAGAAAAAAAGTTATTCGTGATGGAGCTGAAGCGTGATTTCTCTATATTTGGCTGGAAAACAAAAAGTGGCTATCGTTAGAGCACTCCAGCATTTAAATGTGAATAAATCTTTTGTGTCTCGTACCATCGCTCGTTACCGTGATACTGGTAGCGTAGCTAAATGAGCTAAAGAGTTGCTTCGCTTTGTCGAAAGTGATGAACTGCCGAATTTGGTTTCCTCCGATGAGAAAACATTCGTTGTCCAGGAGCTTTTTAACAAACAAAATGATCGTGTTTACTTGCCAAAGAGGTCAGCTGACAATGTGCACTTTCGGTTGGTCACCAGAACTCAAGCGCCGGCCATGGTGGTGGTTTCGGCTGCCATAACAGCCGATGGTCAGAATAAATGCCGAATATTATCAGGAAATTATTCTGGAGGGTGTATTAAAGCCTTGGGCACGCAAACATTTTGGCCGCAGACCTTGGACATTCCAACAGGACTCAACACCATCGCAGTCCGCACGAGCCACCCAAGAATGGTTACAAAATAAGGTTTCTCGCTTCATTTCTAGCGGTCACCAAAATCTCCGGATACTAATCCGTTGGACTATTGTGTCTGGAGCATTTTGGAAAGCCAAATGGGCCAAAATACCGAAGAGCAACATTCGGGCAGCGTGTGGTGGTTTCATTAGCCGTTTGAAGGCCATAATTCGTGTCAAAGGTGACCAATTCGAACAAATCTAAACTTATTCTAAAATTTGATGCTATTTCCGACATTTTTTGCTTTCATTCAATAAAATTAAAAAAAAATGTAAAAATTCTGGCGTTCTTTCTTTCATTATTTCAGAATGTTGAACTTTTGTAGATAGATTCCATATTCACATCAGATATCTAGTTGAGAGAGATATTTAAAACAAAAATTTTTGAATTTTTTCGCAAGATATGAGAAATATAAGTATTGAAAATTGTGACCCCTTGTGGGCGAGGTACCAGAAGTGTTGGGCCGATATCTATCATCTTCACACCAAATCTTGTGTTTGTAAAATTACTTGAGTGTGAGAAATTTAAAGAGTATCGGGTGCTTTTATGAACGTGTTGTTATTGGGCTGGTATATTCCATTCTCACAAGAAATATTACCACAACCAGTGGTTCAATATATTTCATCTTTATATCAGATTTTTTGTTAGAAATATTGAGATACACGAAACTAGATAACAATCACACTCGTATTTCACATTTTATAAGTGGTATAATTAATTAAAACTTGCACCCTTTGAAGGAGGGAGTGGGCCAATATGGTCCCCTGACCTAGCACTGATACATATAATAGAATTTGCAAAGTTTGAACAAAATAGGCTTATCTTTTCTTTTTCTATGGGGTAAATTTTTTTTATAAAAATTTTGACCTTTTTTGGGGAGAGTATTGGACCGATATAGCCCGTCTCCGGGCTGATAATAATAACTCAATCTATGTTTGACAATAATATTACAAGATTGGACCAAATAGGTTACTCTCATCGAGAGTTATCGTATACACCAGCCAGACAGACGAACGGACTCACATCCCAGATTGCCTTTTCTTAGAATTATTCCTTAGGACAATTCATCAAATCATCGCACCCCTCGTATGTTTTCCATCATTGGCAAATATGTTTTTGCCCACATGCACACGCACACATTCACACTCGCCTATGATATCACAGTACAATAAGTATCAGATGCCAATGAATTGTTCACAGGTGCTGTATGAATGACCTCTTTATAATTTGAACATCGTTTTGATTTCATCTCAATGCCATTTAATTGCATTCCGATTTTTTGTTGTTGTTGTTGGTGTTGTATAATGCATTTTACATTTGATGAAATTAGCAAAAAAAAAAAATTAACATAATTATGAATAGAGGAAGGATGCGGCAAACAAAGCATTTCGTTTTGCCACAGCCGTGCATGGCGACGTGCTGTAGTCGCGAAAGGCATCACCCGGCACGTTCAATATCACAAATGAATGATTCGATGAGTATTTGATTATATTGAAATTAATTGCCAGCATTGAAGAGCAGAGTTGAATATTGCTCATTTTCGTGAACTATGCTCGTATGATATGGGCTGTGTTAAAGGAATGCGATGCATGGGAACCAAATAATAAACTTAATCATAGGGGTGTTGGGAAAATCAAACAATTAAAATTCATTTAAAGTAAAATATTAAATCCATATGCGACCCTATAACCACATCGTTTTGTCGGTTGGAACCCCATACATAAAATGTGAACAACGGTAAGATTGTGCCCTAAGCTTGTAATTCCGTTTGTATCTCCTCGAAATAAGAATTTAAGATACCATAAAGTATATATGTCCATGATCAGCATAACATGCTATGTCGCTTTAGTCATGTCCATGATTCTCTCTACCCGTCGGTGGAAGCCACTCAAGCTTTCGAACGGAATGAAGTAGGTGAAAAAAATTAACTCAAACGTATTTTAGATACGTAGATTTTTTGGGATTGAAAAGAGGACATGTAGGGTCACGATTTATTATAAACCCCAATATTACGATACCATTCAATTTAAGGTATTTTTACACACTCATCCATACGGCTACATGTATCTCTATCAATAAAAGAGGAAAATGTTTGTATGTTTGTAATTTATAGATTCAAAAAACAGATTTTCCTGAAAATTTCCATATATACTACAGCATCGCCTGAAAGTAACATAGGCTATACAAATTTTACAAATTCCACTTCCAATAAAATTGCCAAATTATATTGAAATCGGTTCTGATTTGGATATAGCTCCCATACATATTTTCGACCGATTTCGTTTATTTGATGAACGAAACGCGATATGTATGCTCGATTTCAATGACATTTGGTATTAGTGACGGAATTTAATCAGAAAATAAGACTTGGATATAGCTCCCATATATATTTTCGGCCAATTTTACATATTTAATGCACCCAACGCGATATGTATGCGCATGTATGTATTTTGTACAAAAAAAAAAAAAATGTCAAATTATATTGAAATTGGTAGAGGAGTGGGTATATTTCCTAACATATATTTCGGCCGATTTCATGTATGTTATGCACCAAACGATATGTATGTCCGATTGCTATATAATTCAGAATGTGCGGCGGAATTTGGTTACAATCATAAATTTGGCAAATTAATTGGAAATCGGTTAAGACTTAGATGTAGCTCCCATGTATATTCTCAGTCGATTTCATATACTTGATGCGCCAAACACGGGATGTATCTTAAATTTCAATGAAATATGGAAGGTGTGACGGATACCGCCGATATTCGGTATTTTGATGATTTTAGGCACATTTGTCCAATGGAATTGTCTGAAAATCTACACAAGGAGTTTTTTCTGAGTACTTTACGCTCTGAAAGAGAATTATTTATATAGGTCCACGATATCGTATAGCCCACATACAACCTCCCTGCAATATTCGGTATTTTGATGTTTGTAGCCAAATTTTTCAATAAAGTTGTCTAAAAATCCACACTAGAACTTATTTCAAAGCACTTATTTCCTTGGAAGAAAAATACATATATTGTTTCAAGATATCGCATAGCCCACATACAACGGTACCCCCCGATATTAGATATTCAGCGATTTTAGGGACGTTATTCACCGGAGTGGTTTCAACTTGCATACCTAGAGTTCGTAATGGGTACTATAGCCTATTGTACATCCAATATTCGGGTTTTTTATAATTTTAGCGACATCATTCACCGGAGTTGTTTCAAATTTCGTATTTAGAGTTCGGAACTACTGTCGATGACAGAAAATTGTCTATGCAGGTCCAGGACTTCGTACAAGCCCCATACATCAGTACCTGCCTATATTAGGTATTTTGATGATTTTAGCAACAATATTGTATGACAAAAGTTGCCTATGCAGATCCACTTCTTCGTATAGACCCCAATATTATTATTATTATTATTATTATTATTATTATTATTATTATTATTATTATTATTATTATTATTATTATTATTATTATTATTATTATTATTATTATTATTATTATTATTATTATTATTATTATTATTATTATTATTATTATTATTATTATTATTATTATTATTATTATTATTATTATTATTATTATTATTATTATTATTATTCTTATTATTATTATTATTATTATTATTATTATTATTATTATTATATTATTATTATTATTATTATTATTATTATTATTATATTATTATTATTATTATTATTATTATTATTATTATTATTATTATTATTATTATTATTATTATTATTATTATTATTATTATTATTATTATTATTATTATTATTATTATTATTATTATTATTATTATTATTATTATTATTATTATTATTATTATTATTATTATTATTATTATTATTATTATTATTATTATATTATTATTATTATATTATATTATTATTATTATTATTATTATTATTATTATATTATTATTATTATTATTATTATTATTATTATTATTATTAAACTTAGAATGAGTTTTGAAATGGTCAATATCGGTCCTCTTCTTTTGGTACCATCCTTACAAATAAATTGTAAATAATCAAAACATTTATAAAATGTAAATAAATAGTCCAATTATCTAAGAACTTTGCATATTCCAATATAATTAAAATTTTTTACTAACTCTATATTTTGGGTGGAGATTGGATCGATCGGTCTACTCCTTGTGCTAATGGTAATCTTAGCTTTTATAAACTGAAAATATATTTCTCAGTTCAACTATCATTAAAATTTAGTGTAAAGATGGGATATGAAGGTTGATTTTGTCAGTTTGTATTTCCAACGAACAAAAACATCTTTGCAGAGAACTATTCATATTGATCCAAATTGAGAGATCAGCCTTATATGTATAATAGTACTTTCCGATATTGGGTATTTGCATTCTTTTAGACACATTTAGTGACGGTAATTTCAAAGTTCTTCCATCCTGCTTTCTTTTTCTATGTGTGTCTACGTTTTGAATAGGCTTTACATAAGGGAACCTCGCGCGTTTTGGCATTATGATAATTTTATTTTATAATTTATTTTAATTTTTTACTACATTTCGTAATAATATATAAAACACTTACCGCTTAAATTCTGGACATCTACACATATTTGAAAGTGTTCCAAATGGTGGAGGATATTCAAAGTTCGATCAGACCCATTAGTACACGGAACTATTGGGATCAATCTAGCTATACACATTTTTCGTAGCCAATGATATACCCGTGTATGTTGTCATATGGGTATTTTTTTTTAATAATCAAAAAATTGTCAATGGCATTTAGGCAAGACCGGGAAAAAAATAAATCTCTTAATATTAGAGCATATGGTTTTTTTTTTTCAAATTTATGTATATTTTTATTCAACTAGCGATTTTAACGTATGTTTAAGTGACACTTTACAAATGTTGTGGAATAAAATTAACATTTTCTGAACAAGAATGATTTGTAAATTTCTTATACTTATAATTATGATTTCGTTCTGAATGATTCCGCCCAGTTCATTCTTAATTACTGGACATTTGTGCTGTAGTTAACTCTTTAACACTAATTTAAGCCTTCCTTTGTGTTGAAATTAATAATATCGCCTATATATACCATGAGTTCATGTATTCATACATACAAACATACTAGTAAGCATAACATTCTAAAGCAGATATCCCTTGCGGACCTAGTGCAAATTAGATTTATTTCTAACATGATAGATGTAATGAGATAAAGTGAAAAAGATTAGGCATTTAAGGTTCTAAGCTGGTATATTAAAATGGAAATAGTGCAACATACATATACTTAAGAAGAAATGAACCTAACCGATACCTACCTAGCCACTTTTTGGCTAACGTAACTATTACAAATTAGTCGGCGTCTGAGTTTAGGATTTTCGATTTTTCAATCTTTCAACATTCTGAGTGAAATCTTTCAATTGCAGAAAAATAGAGTTTTTCAGATTCCACATTTTGTTTAGTTTTCGAAATAATAAACAAAAATTGAATTTGTTTTTATGAAATTGGCAAAATTTGCCATTTTACTAAAATAGTAGTTTTTTGCCAGTAGTCGGCACCATTTTCCAATGCTCGGCATGTCTATTCGCCATTAGTCGGCATGGTATTTCAGTATTATTTTGTATATTTTTTTTATTTCAAATAGTATAAAACAATGCTTCATTTTATTATCATTCTAAACCAAATATAGGTAGAAAATCAAGAATAGTATGGTTACCTTCAGTAACGTATGGATTTTCAATTAAAATAAAAATGAGATTAAATAAAAAAGAAAAAATACCTTTCTTATATATGGAATTTGTGAATTGATCTTTTTCTTTTATATAGCCAACATTTTTTTTTTTTTTTTCAAAAATGCCACCGCTATCTAAAACGTCAAATAGCTGATTTAAAAAACCTACTTAATTTAGAAAAGTTGGTCAAAAAGCACAAATAAAAGCAACTGCCGACTCAAAACAATTTTTTGATTTGAGTAGTTCTTGCATTATTTTTTAATACTTTTCTCAAGTTTTGGTAAAATTGGTCAAAAACGATATTTTTCTAGTAATCGGCACCCCCTCCCGACTACTGGCAAATCTCTTTTTTCTGTTCCTAATGTCGGCATTAGATAATATAACAGAAAAATACTTGATTTGTATGTTTTTAAGTTGTAAAATGATCTCTAGACTCTTATTTACTATTATAAAATATTTCTGATTCCAAAGGATTAAATTTAATTTACTTAAATCGATTATTAAGTTGACGCCACCACTAATTGAATTGCATTTGAAGACACTCACTGACGAAAACCGTTATTCTCTCGTAATAAATGATCGGAGCTCATTGTTTTTTACAGAAAGAGAGCAGAGCACTGTTTTTTGCAATTATTTCATTATTTGGTCAATTCTATTCTTAGTTATTTGAACTTAAATTTTAAAACTGCCGACTACTGGGACATGCCGAACTTAGGCGCACTTACCCTACGAAATTTGGAGAGCTTTGAATGTTATAATTATTCAAAATTATAAAAATTAAAATAAACAAATCGAGCCTTTGCATTAAATTTGGACGAAATCAGTTTAGTATAAACGACTCAAAATGTCCTAAAAGGAATTTAGTTCAAACATAACTAGATTTCAAAACTGTGTCGATATGGCTCATTTGTCCGCATAAAATGGTATATAGGGTATAGGTAGACATAACGCAAAGAATATAATAATTAAACAGCGCTTCTTTCGGCCAGGCCGAACTTTTAATATCCTCCATCATAAGGAAATGTTCCAATTTAAATTTCAAATGCTAGTGATATGTATTTAAAAAAGCCCATTTGAAAAATGTGACTAAACAAATCAAAATACGGAAAATCTTAAGATACCGTTATATGGGGCCATAGGAAAGGGCAGATCTATATGGACCTCTTTCTGCCTTAGAATTACTTTATATGGGGCCATAGGAAAGGGCAGATCTATATGGACCTCTTTCTGCCTTAGAATTACTTAACCTCTAAAACATTAAAACACATACCACGTAAAACTTTACAACATTTTCGTTAGAAAATATGTCTACAATCATCAGAATACTGAATATTGCACCGTTATATGTAGAAAAACTTGGACCTATATAGACAGTTTTCTACTAAGGGATTAGTACCCATTAAAAATTCGTAATTAGAATTCTAGACAATTCCATTGAAAAATGTTGCTAAAATTTTCCAAACCCCTAATATCGTGGGTACCGTTATGTGAGGGTTATAGGTACATTTGAACCTATCTGGACGACTTTCTGCCAGGGGGATTAATACATATTATGAAAACTTCATATCGAATTACAGAATACTAATTAATTACAGATATAACTACCCAATACAAAGTACATACAGGGTGAGATAAAAAACTGCAACAAAGTCAAACGCCATAATTTTTAAATTTCTCTTAAATTTTATTGGATGAAAGCAAAAAATTTCGGAAATAGCATCAAATTTTAGAATAAGTTTAGATTTGTTCGAATTGGTCACCTTTGGCACGAATTATGCCCTTCAAACAGCCAATGAAATCGTCACAAGCTCCCCGAATGTTGCTCTTCGGTATTCACCACTTTCGGCCAAGCGAAGCAACTCTTTAGCTTTTTGAGTCTATTTTCTTTCTGTTGTGGTGTAAGTTCTTGCACTTTTTGGAATTTCAATGGCTTTACCTCGAGCTCACGAGCCATTCGATCAAGTCGTTTCTTTACTTTTCGAAACATTTCTGCTGATGTTGCTGAATTCCATCACGAATTAATATTTTTTCTGAAAAAATTCTCACCAAAATGCTTTTGTACGCTTGTAAACAATATAATAAGCTGTCACTGAAATCATTTTAACAGCTGTCGGACGAGTGGCTTAGAAATGACAGCAATCTGAATTTGGTTGCATTTTTTTCATCTCACCCTGTATGGATATGGTGCATTTTTAAATAGAACTGATACCTAAGACTTGGAATCTTTTAATTAGATCTGTAGGAGTCATAAGGCTTGAAATTGACATAATTTGCTATTATCTAACTATAAACGATTTTTTGCCTAATCTAAAATATGGTAAAATTTCAAGATTTTTTAGCTTTCTTCCTAAAACCTTAACTAGTCACTTTGCCTACTGGGTACAACTCATGACCACAAAGTCACATTAACACAGCAAATACAACTTCATTAGTATTGTTTTATAAATCTTTGTTAGAACACATAGAAATACTGAAAGCTTCTTCGGAAAGCCATGTGTGCGTATGTGTCAACAAACCAAATCACACGTATTTAATTACACGTTTGTATCGTTGTACGGTGGCATGTAATTTACATATGTATATAAAAATGTATACATTTCTATGCTAGTATTTTTTGGGGGGAGGGGTTGGAGAGAAGAATAATGTAATTAATTTATGGACAAAGTTGGAAATAAAATCAAAGTTAATTGCTACTAAAAGTATTGTAAGCGTTTGCGAGTGTATGTTAGAAAAGAGTAAGCAAATTAAACATTGTTTTGGTCAAAAGTGATTTCTACTCGTGTATGTATTAAATTAAGTGATCTTATGAATGCAGAGATCTGTGCTCTCATAAAAATAACTGATCTGCCATAAGAAGTAAATCTACGTATTTTAAACCATTCCATTGGAGAATGTGACTTAAATTGCAGTAATATATGGGTCTATACGAAATCGTGGACCAACATGACATATTTACGAGCTTGAAAAAATACACATATACGCAAAATTTTAGCCTCTTACCTCAATTTGTTCGAAAGATGTCATGAGTACAATAGACCTACAAACGACTTGAATTTCAAGAATATATAGCTTAAAGGGTCTATTTTGATACCTTCCATAGTATGGTGGGGAATATAAAAAGTGAGTATGAAGCACCATTTTAAACACCTCAGTAAATCTTTAAACAGAATTCAAATATTTGCACAATTTGACCTATTGCCTTAAAGTTGTTCTCCTGCCTTGACGACAGAAGTTTTAGCTTAAAATATGCAAACTGAATTTTATGATGCAAAGATTAGTAACTGAATATGAAATCAGGCTAATGTAAAATGGTGCAAATGGAAATCTCCTTGACAACGACGAATGCTCGTTCGTACCTGTGTACACGTAAACCACAAACACTCACTTTTATCGCTTTCCTCCATCGGAAGCAGAACAATTTTGACCTGACTCGAGGCCATGAGCCAAAGCGCAGACAACAGACGTTTGCTCGGAGAGAATATGTACATATTTGTTACCCATAGTAGTGGAAAGTATTGTTGTTGTTAATAATAATCCGATGCTGAAATCAGAACAACTCCAAACAGACAAACACCTACAACATTCACACCGACATATGGCATTGTTCAAAAATATTAAAAAATATTCGAAACCATGGCTTCGGCCACGAATTGTACTTCAAGGCATACACTCTTGATAAAATCATTGAAATCCTGAATACGACCATCTTCCGACATACATACATATGGCTTTTAACGAAATTGTCTTCCCAAGTTTAGAATAAATTAAGGTGATTGTGCTCCAAAGAAATCACCACAAAACGATGAAAGATGGAAATGAAGGGGGCGACATAATAAAATAATGAAGAATATATGTAAAAGACGGTGGACGACGAAGGCAGGGGGTAGGGGGTAGGGTCAGGGTTATGGTAATTTCGTAATTTAGATTTTGTTTAATCTTTTAAAAGGATTTTTTAATGAAATACAAACTTTCATTGCTACGAATGGTACATAATGAAGGCAATTTCGGGGGAAATTCACCTTTTTACGGTAGTAGTTTGGACGAGAGAACCCGGAGCTGGAATATTGTCCGGTTAAAGATTTAATAACTTTAAGTGTTATTAGAAATTTAATCAACATTATTTAGTAATAATCCTATTAGCCTCATGTTTGCATGGTGTCAAAGATTGTATCCCTTAGCTGATGAAATGTAAGGTGAAGATGTCATGATGGGTTTTATGGGTTCAAGTAGAGAGTTTATGCATATACGAATGCCATTCAAAATATTCCCTCTCAAAATCATCTGAAGTCGCGGTGACATCCCATTACAAAGATGTCACAATGTTTGAAAGAAAATGTTATAGACAATTTCGTAAGAGCAGAAAAAATGTAAGTCAAAATCATATGTCTCACATGTCATTGGAATTGAATGCCATTTTTACGTTATGCCTAGATTAAATGGAGCTGGAAGTAGCAATATGTATAAATTTTAGCCATTTGACTACAACTTCGCATATATTATTCGGCTAAAAAGCTAGAGCTCAGACTTGAGGAAAACTTAGGCCAAATGTTGGCAAACCGCAATAAAGTGCACGTTTAGGACCTAAAACCGTTAAAACTCTTAAACCGAAGTACCTGCTTTAGATCATAGGTTTCATTGGACGAATCTGTTTCACTGAAATTTGGTACATTATAATGTTATTATCAAACTTATGCCAAGTTCGGAGATGGGCAATATTGGACCACTCCTTATGTTACCAATAAGTCTCACGTCTTTCTGGCTCACGACTATGGAACGGACACAGATACCGTGATTAAAAGCAAAATTCCAATCGTTAAAATGCAAACAACATGCATATGTTAAAGGAGGTGGCACTACACAAGCTAGTACACCACATATGAGAGTACATTCGAGAAGATATTTAAGGTGCCTCCAACAACGTCAACGTCGATTCGCTTATCGAATTCTTAGATGCGTTCAAGGTGAATCGGTTCCTTCAAAACCTATTTGGTGAACAATAACCGTCAAACCGTATGGAGATATATATTCGAGCTTAATCCAAATCTGCCCCGATATCAGCCAAATTTGGCAGAGATATTTCAGAGCTGAATTATATCTTGAACAAAACAACATTTGTTCATAGAAATATGAACACAATTTTTACATTAGTTTAATCTATACATAGACATTGTTCGATCATAAAATATTTTATTGCCGTAGTCATAAATATCGGGAAAACACTTGTGTTTTAAATAAGTGCAGCATAGTTTATGACATTTAATGTGAACGGTTGGGGTGCATTGATAATAAAGGCAATGCTCAAGTGATAATGCACTCAGCCGACAGAAGATAAGTGGAGGTTGTTCTAAAAATAAGATACCCTAAGATTAATATTGTAGCTTAGCTCTTAAGAAAAATATTTAACCAAATAAAATCAGAATTGAAATAACACACAGACGAAACGGTCGTGTATCTATTCTCAACAACATTATTGCACATATCATGTCAATATCATTATCTTTACCGATTTTCACCAAATTTTAAGTATTTGCTTCTAAGCTGAATTAGGTCATATATCCCAAAATCCAGTCCATTTGGGCTCGGGTCAAGACCCGGATAAAGATATGTATGGGAGCTATATCCAAATCTGAAACGATCTTGATGACATTTGGTAGAGCTATTTCTAGGGTATATATGAAATCTTCTTTCAAATATCATTATTGTGCAGTTCATATTACGAATGTGAGGGACTTAAACTCCAAATCGGAAGAAATGGAAACTACATCTAAATCTTATCCCATTAACACAGATTTCAATAGGGTTCGTCGTTGTCCCACAGACAATAAATGCGACCAGAATTTGTTTGCAAAAATAGATGCACATAGGGACGGACATGCATACATCTAATTAGAATTTAATTCTACTAAAATCGTGAAAAGGATCTATGGTAGATCCATCCATTTATATGTTACCAACAAATGCAGAAATACATAATACCACAGTGTGGTCTAGGGTTTAAAAATCGGTGTCGAGTTATTATTTATACTACCATTCGAGCAAAAATGAAACCAGAAACGCTAATCCAACTTATGTTTAAAAAAATAAAAAAAATTAATCTCAAAATCAACAGTTTTTATTTAATTCTCCCATCAAAGAAAAAATGTATATAGATGAATTCCTATATATAATCCTCACATATTGGCAGCTTTTTTATTTGTCGGGATTTTGGAAGATAAGAAATTTAAAGAAATTTGATTATTTGAGTTTCAGTGCAAAGTAAGCCTCGCTTAGAAATTCTTCAGCACAGGACAGTTTGAAGGTTTTGAAAGCTCTCTCCTCATTTTCCAATATGATACTGTAGATTCTCCATTGATTATTTTCAAAATTGTTTGGTTCTCCCAAATAGAACTATTGCTTTTACAAAATTACTCGTTCACCAAAATATAAATACATGCACATAATTATATATTTTTCATATTTTTCATGAATCACAGATTGAAAAATTTATTGCAAATGCTGTCACTTCGAATGCATCGAATGTGTATTCTGCCGAATGCGTAGCTTAATTGTAAGGTGTGATAAGAGCAGAACCTTTGTCAGCTCTGACATAAATATGACAAATTATTTGTCAGCATTTAGTTGACATGTGACACTATATTGTACGTTTGGTGCGTAGGTACAGCATGTGCAGGTATACAAGGGTTGTCCTCTGCCTGGCTTTTATTTGACAATTGTGTAAAGCATTTGGTATGAGATGGAATAATTTTGGGAATAAAAACTATGCCCGCAACATATAAAATGAAATAAGTTCTTGGATCATAAAACCAAATTCAGCCATAACATCGCCAGAACATAACAATTTTCCTAGAAAATTAGTCTTCATGGTAAAGGGCAATTCGAAATTTGTATTTATAAAAGTACTAAAATATAACCTTGAAATTTTGAATGAAGGCAGGAACATTGAGATTTCCGATAAGCGTTGAAGAAGTAGTAAAAGCTGTAAGAGGTATTACCATATTATTGAACAATTCGTAAGACCTACAAATTTTAAAAGCTGCATGAGGTTTTATAGGCTTTGCATCATTGTTATTGAATCCTCGATAAGGGATATAGGTAAGCAATTTTGAGCAAGTGTCCTTTTTGCGTGTTATTTTCGAAAGTCAAAGTATTGAAATATATCATTATTATAGAAATTTGCAAAACGGGCTGAAATAAGGTAGGATAAGATGCTACCATTCCTATTGATTCGGTTCAGATCCCATGTAACGTACTCTTTTTCGATATTTTAAGGGTTCCAGACACAATTTTCGGATTAACTCAATGTTATCATTTTTTATGTTTGTACCGGAAAATACAGTAAAACACCTGCTGTTTTAATATTTAGATTTTTCTCATAATCTCCCATTGACATATTACAATATTTACAAAAAGACTCACATCTGTTAAGTAAAAGCAACCATTGCACAGTGGTCGCTGCCATTGGCCAAAATTCAAAAAATGAAAATCAGATATTTATTGTCAAATGTGTACATATGAACTCTTAAGAGGTTAAGCTTTTTAGAAAACATAATAATCTTGACTTCATTCTAACGGTACACTTCGAAATTAGCATCAAAAAAGAGAAAATGTAGTTAGTTGCTTTTTTCAGTGGGATCAGTAAAAAAAGATTAAAAATAGATCTGTATTACAAAAATAAATACATTTTAAAATGACAGTTATTGGCATAATTATTGAAAAGCAAGGTATTGACTTATTTTTAGTGCAGTAATTTGTGTGTTTAGTAGTTGTGTATAATATAGATGATGTGAGTGTTCTGAGTGGCCTTTAAGATTAATTTTGAAAATAAAATTGGATTTCAGTTAAAGTTTTAATTGTTTTCCCCCCTGAATCCTCCAATGTGATTTTTTTCACGCCATTAGTAATGGTCCTAAGATTCTAGAAGTGCTAATTTAACTTTCAGATTTTGTCAGATTTGTATGTTATGCCCAATATACTGAAGTGACTTCGCTCCAATTTTGTCAGTTCTATGGTGCTAGTAACATAGGATATTTTATTGTTGTTTGGGATTGATAAGGATATAATTGAGGGGTGTTTAATAATGTTGCCTGCATTGTCTTCTGGGTATAATATTAATGTCGAAAAAATTAAGGACTCTGCACATGAACGGCTAAAGAGTTAACAAATAGATATCCATGGCACTATCTTCCACCCGCAGCTAATAAAATGTTAATACATGCACCCGACATTATAAATTTGTCATTGTATCGATTGGAGAATTATAGGAGGTGGCCGTGGAGTCTAGAAACAAAGATATAAAAAGTTTCGACTAAATCATACCCGAAAAAATTCTCGTGTTTCAACAAACACAGATCTTATTAACCGTCTTCTTCTGAGCTCTGACCCTTTTATAACAGGACAGCGAACGTTACCAATCAATAAAATCTGCATTTGATTTACTTGAATAACACTGAAATTTATAAATATCCATTAGTAACTTTGATTTTATATTGAGTTGTTTATTTTGTTTACAGAAAAATTCTCTATTTTGTTTACAACAAAAATAATCAAATTTGGAATTGATTTGTATAAAAAATACCTCTATTTTTGAAGGTACCTTTACAGGGGGACTCTACCTAAAGGCGGGCCGTTCGAAATAATTTTCAGTAAGACTATTTTTTAGCTCTTTAGAATGTAAAATGTCAAATAACAGAACAATCTAGTGTAGAAATGTGACAAAAATTGGGCAAATAACCCTTATTCGGGAGGTACGTTTTAAGGCGACCATGCCAAACATGCATCGACCATATCCATTTTGTCACATTTTTTATTTTTATCCCATCAAGGTACCATAACCAAAGAATCATATTGATATCTGCACTGAAAGTATTTTTGGCCGCTGTTCCCATACGACGTCGACCACTGTGCATTGGGTTGCTCGAATATCAACATTGATTTTTAAATAGTATATGTACACAAAACGTCAAAGAAAATTTCACAAATGTCTGATTGAGATGAAACTTTCCATAAGTCATTTGTTTGGCCCAAGAACGAAACCTATTAAAATTAGCGATAATCTTACCAGATTTAAATATAGCTCCCATAGTGTCGTCTGATTTCAAAAATATTGTGTATGTCCGAATGAAATGAATTTTAGCGAAATTGTCCAAGTTCAGTCCAGAAGAATATTTGGCAATTTTGGTGAATATCGGTTCAGATTAAAATGCAACTCCCATATACAGGATGAGATTAAAAACTGCAACCAAATTCAGAATACTTTCATTTCCAAGCCACTCGACCGACAGCTGTTAAAATTATTTCAGTGACAGCTCATTATATTGTTTACAGGCGTACAAAAGCATTTTTGGTGAGAATTTTCCAGAAAAAAAGTTATTCGTCATGGTATTCAAGCGTGATAGTGTGATTTCTATATACTCGGCTAGAAAACCACAAGTGGCTGTCGTAGCATTTAAATGTGAATAAATCTCTTGTGTCCCTTACCATCACTCGTTTCCGTGATACTAGTAGCTTAGCCCGACGTCAAGGAAGTGGACGGAAGAAAACAGCAACATCAGCAGAAATGGTTCGAAAAGCAAAGAAGCGACTTGATCGAAAATCGCGTCGCAGTGGCCTAAAAATGGCTCGTGAGCTGAACGTATCGCAATATTCCATTCGGCAAATATTAAAAAATTAGCTCGGGGTAAAACCATTGAAATTTCATAAAGTACAAGAACTTACACCGCAACAGAAAGAAAATAGACTCAAAAGAGCTAAAGATTTGCTTTGCTTGCCCCAAAGTGGTGAACTACTGAATTTGGTTTTCTCCGATGAGAAAATATTCGTTGTCCAGAAGTTTGTAAACAAACAAAATGATCGTGTTTACTTGCCAAAGAGGGAAGCTGAAGCCAGAACTCAAGCGCCGGCCTTGGAGATGGTGTGGGCCGCCATAACAGGCGATGGTCGCTCTCCGGTCGTATTAATCGACCGTGGCTTCAGAATAAATGCCGAATATTAGCGCGAAAATTTTCAACACGCCCCGGCCGAGAATGGTTACAAAATGAGGTTCCTTGCTTCAGTTCCAGCGAACAATAGCCACCAAAATCTCCGGATACCAATCCGTTGGACTATTGTTTCTGAAGTATTTGGAAACAAGGTTGGCACTAAAGACTACCAAAGTGTCGATCACCTCAAGCAACCGCTTCGCCGGGAATGAGCCAAAATGCCGCAGGGCATAATTCGGGCAGCGTGTGATGGTTTCATTGGCATTTCAAAGCCATAATTCGAGCCAAAGGTGACCAATTCGAGCAAATCTAAACTTATTCTAAAATTTGATGCTATTTCTGAAATTTTTTCATATTTGGTACCAGATACAGCTCAGAAGAGACCTCTGCCAAATTTTACTGATATCGGTTCAGATGTAGATTATACTTCATTCATCTGATTGGACGGTTATTGTGCACCAAATATGTGATGTCAGTCAAAATTAGATGGACTTTTGCAAATTCAATTGAATTTATCTTGGAAGTAAATACTGCATTTGGTAAAACTCGATTCCCATATATCTTTGACTCCGATATATATTTTAAATATAATCCTTTTCCAAGTCAAATTATAAACTCTATAGTAATTTTGTTTGGTAAAAGGGGTACAATTGCCACTGTCTGTTAAGTAGAAATCGCTTCAGAGGCAATCCCATATTTTAAATGTGCATTGTGGTGTAGGGTATAATAAAGCCCGCCCCTCCCGACTTTTGACCTCTCTACACTGGTTTTTAAATCCTTATAGTACGTATTTTCTGGTACGATTTGCCGAAGATATGTGCGAGACATATTAACAGCATAAATATGAAAATACAGGAAGGCTATCGAAGCTTTACATTCATAGAGAAATATAACCTCTCCTGGCTGAAGAAGACATAGTGGTCTTATGTAAATAGGAGCTTTGAAAAGTTATATCTATCGAAGGCATTTATTGACTAGAAGACAAGTAAATAAAACACCAATAGAATAATTTTACATTTACTGAAATAAAAGCAATTTCTTGGAAAAAAGTGAATTCTTTTCGAGATCGATATCTACCGATGCAAAGAGTTATTAAATATATCCTATAGAGATACTCAATAATAAAGATATTCTCAATAATTTATTTATTGTTCTTCAAAAAAGGATTCAACCCTAACGTTCATGTTAAGGCATATGTGAATCTTCCTGTTGTCGCAATTCATCCATATGTATGTAAATTCCCTTTCACTCTGGCAAGGGAGTGAGGTTGAAGTGCAAAAAAGTTTTCCCCTTTTACGTACGTTTATTTCCATAAAGGAGATGTTTATAATATTCAAGATGACACTGAAATACTTTCTATATATACGGAATTTTACAAATTTTAAAATTGTTGCCATAAGTTAATTTATATGTAAATAAAAACAAATTCAACTATTGTCTCTTATATTCACTTAGGTGAGCATAAATGTCCCCCATATGTGAGTGAGTGCGTGTGTGTTGGTGAACGAACGTTGATATCTGCCCAACATACCAAAATACAATACAGCTTGAGAATAATATTATGAAAATAGTTTATCATAAGAATTTTTCAACAATGCTTGAGAAACACTTTTTTGCACAAACTTTTCTCAAATCTGTCCTTTGTTGACAAATTTGTTTTGATTTTTCTTTTTGAAAATTGTCAACAAAAATTATTTTCTTTGGTTAAAATCAAAATCACGCGAATTTAGGACCCATTTCCGGACGAAACTCTAAGGTAATGATGAATAATAAATCTGGGAATCTGTAGTATAAATTATTTCAATCTCATTTCAGAATGGAGGCGTCAAAAAGTTGCAGGAATTCAACAGAAGTGAAGAATAAGTGGAGGAGATACAGAAGCTCAAATAAGGGGAAAGAAAGCATCTAGGTATCAAGGCAAGAGGATGCAGTGACAGCTGGGATGGCAATCAATGAATGAAATGTGTAAAATAATTAAAAAAATGAATAAATAAATATTTTTTACCATTGAAAAAATAAGCTTTTTAAAATATTACTTTCGTAAGCTTATTCTGCAATTACAAGAATAAGCTTATGAATAAGGGTTCCTTTTCGATTATTCTATAATTGTTAAACAAACATTTCTCAATACATTCTCAAGATTTTCTCAAGCTTTAGGCTTATGTTTGTAAGCTTATTAAAATATTACCCAACATACCAAATTGACTTGAGAATAATATTTTAATAAGCTTACAAACATAAGCCTAAAGCTTGAGAAAATCTTGAGAATGTATTGAGAAATGTTTGTTTAACAATTATAGAATAATCGAAAAGGAACCCTTATTCATAAGCTTATTCTTGTAATTGCAGAATAAGCTTACGAAAGTAATATTTTATAAAGCTTATTTTTTCAATGGTAAAAAATATTTATTTATTCATTTTTTTAATTATTTTACACATTTCATTCATTGATTGCCATCCCAGCTGTCACTGCATCCTGTTTCCTTGATACCTAGATGCTTTCTTTCCCCTTATTTGAGCTTCTGTATCTCCTCCACTTATTCTTCACTTCTGTTGAATTCCTGCAACTTTTTGACGCCTCCATTCTGAAATGAGATTTAAATAATTTATACTACAGATTCCCAGATTTATTATTCATCATTACCTTAGAGTTTCGTCCGGAAATGGGTCCTAAATTCGCGTGATTTTGATTTTAACCAAAGAAAATAATTTTTGTTGACAATTTTCACAAAAAAAAATCAAAACAAATTTGTCAACAAAGGACAGATTTGAGAAAAGTTTGTGCAAAAAAGTGTTTCTCAAGCATTGTTGAAAAATTCTTATGATAAACTATTTTCATAATATTATTCTCAAGCTGTATTGTATTTTTGGTATGTTGGGTATTCTCAAGTCAATTTGGTATGTTGGGTGTGTTCCATCACATAACTATGTATGTGTGTGTGTGCCTGTGTGGGACATTAGCATAAACTCAGTAGTCTACATGTTTTTAAGGTTAGATATTTGACTAATTTCCTTTTGGTTTTTCTGGTTCTCTGTTGTTTGTGGTTTCGTTTTGTCATCTAATAGAACTGTCTCAAACCAGGACAGGTAATGGATATTTGAATTCCAGGAATATTTGGATAAATTTGAAATAGTTATTCAAATATACGGTGCGATGATTTAATCAAAAAGAGGGTTGTGCTTGAGAACTTTGCATGTTGTAGAAACATTAAAAAATATATAATGTTACAAATTGAGATGTGTATATATTAAAGGGAGATATTTCAGTCTCCTATAAACACAAAGGTCAAAATTATCATAGAAAAAAAAATTACCTCATGGAATAAAAAAGGATCATCCGATATGGTTCAAACTCAGCAAATTCTAATATTTTTTTATCAGGTATGAAAAGAGAATATATCAGTACACTCCATCAGTTATCTTCGTCGCAATAGGGTCCACTTTTTGAACACAAACACAAGACGATAAGATACGACAGACCACTCCTACTGGTATCTGCTCTTATAAAATACGAATAAACATCGGTTTCTTTTCAATCTAAACACATCCTAAATTTTTAATAATTATTGCTCTCATAACCTGCAAAATAAGCCATGTATTTATTTAGACTTAGTATATCTTAATATTTTTCACCTACTTGAGGTTCAATGTGAATTTGGGAAATATCGTTCCACTCCTTCTGTTACCTCACTAGGGTCATAATCTTAAATAGAATGCAAAATAAATCACCGATATTTCTTTTAACTTTGAACAATGCTGTACATCCACCAATATCAGTATGCCCCAAAAAGTTATACATTAGTAAATTGCCAAATTCGGAGGGCATATATCTACCGGCAAACAGACAGATACTTTTTAACTTGTTCAAAATTTCAATATGCTTGCTTTTTGTTGAGTTTCTGAAATCTATCTATATATATAAAAGAAAGTTGTGTTAGTTACTACGCTTATAACTTACGAACCGCTGGACTGATTTAAACGATTCATACAAATACGGAATTGTCTCCTGTCCGAAAAGGATAATATCCAAAAAAATCGTGTAAAAATGTGATATATTAACATTTTCATTTTGACTTTTGAAATGTACAATAGTAATGTTTTATTTTGCATGATTTTTTTCCATTTTAACTTACTTTTTTTCTAATGTACATTTGTAGTGTTTTTTATATTTTATTTTTGAATTCGAATATTAATATAAATTTATTTAATTGACTTGATTTCTTGACATGGAAGTGGGTTACATGGAAGCGTAGTACCGAATTATGTGTTGGCGAAACGGAATAGATGATATCGAAATAATTTAACGCGGTCACACCTAAGATAAAATATATATCATTGCAAAAATTCTCAAAGCGGGAAAACGAACGAAAAAAAATTTCAATGGAATCGAATTTTAAAATAATAGTATTCTATTGACTAACTTTGTAAGGATCTTTAAAAATTTGCTCTAAAAAATCAGCGAACAAGTTGAAGATTTTTTCCATTTGTTATTCTTCTTTTCAAGTCCAGGGCCTACATCGTGGTTCAGCTGGAAGCTGCGAATACATTTAAACAAACAAAAATGACCTAAAAGCCTAATTTGGCTCATTTCAAAGCGTGGACCTACTTCTTTCATGTGAAAATAATCCGTCCAATGAGAGCTCAAAATGCAAAATTCTTTGGGAGTACAATCAGTAAAATACCAAATATAAAGGGTGCAAAATAGTAGAGCGAATGGGACTTTTAGTAAGAAAAGGATTTCTATCCTTCCCAAACATTCAAGATACTTTAAATCGCTTTTGCAGGTCATCATATTGATCATAATTCACGGATAAGGGTACAACCCGATTTTATATTTATACTAGCTGGCCCGGTCCGCGTTGCCGGCCCGTAGTTTTTGTCTATTATGCATATTTTCCCAAGCATAATTATTCACTGATATGACTGATATAAGTGTTCACGTACTGGTCGATTAAAAGTGTTTTGAAATACCTGTGCCTATATTTAAGCCGTGGGCTTTCATATTTAAACCGAGGGCTTCAAATGTGTGGATGTACAAATCTATTAACAAGTATATATTAATCGTATCCCCATGTAAGGGATTAAATTAATTTTTAGTATGGTAAAAATCGTAGCAAATTTTCCAGTCAAATGAGCAATAATTGGAAATTACTGTATTTTCTACACCTCATAACTGAGGGCCGAATGATTTAAGAATAGCCAAAGTTAATTACTTTTTTAAACCCAGTAACACCTTACATTGTGCATTAGAGTCCTCATAAGTCCCACTAACCATGTCTGTCTGTTTGTCCACCAAAAGGTGAACTTGAGGGGGTACTATTACATGGAGAAAATTCTAAAATTTTGTAGATATCTTGAAATGTTTGTGTAAGATTTTCACCCCGCAAATACACATTTTTAGCCAAATCCTTAGAAATATGGTAAAATCAGGAGGTACCTTTATATGGGCACTACTCCGACCTACATTGAAAACTTTCTAGAGGCCAAATTAAAAATATAGCGGAACAGCATAGCATGTCAAACTGAAAAATTCGAGTGATTTAAATAAGTAAAAATAGTTTTATCCACCTCATAAATGAGGACAGAATGATTTCAGAATAGTCAAATATAATTACTATTTTACACCCATTACCGTAAGATGGGAATTAATTTTATTTGCCATTTAAATTGTAAGTTGGAGACCCCATAAAGACCATATTTTTCATCATAGTATAATTCAGTGACGACTCAACAAATATTTGGTCCCGTGCTACTTTCTTATATTTGTAATTTGTTCATGTTTTCACAAATTATTTCATATAGATCTACATCCCAAATATACGTTCCTAACCAATATTCTCCTGGGGGTCACAAATTCAATAGAATACAATATTTTCTTTTCTGACCACACATTAGATGTGAAAGTGGACTTGGGGATACTCCAATATGGGGACTTTACTTAAATAAACTCCTATGTGGCACTCTGTATGATGGTTCCCCACCCCAGGGTAGCATAAATACAATTTTTTAGCCAAATCAATTGATGAATGTGGTCAAGACAAATATTGACCTTATTCTGAAAATTTCAAATTTTATGCGAAGAGGTTCTCTACCCCTTAGAAACAAAGATGCCAAATAAGGGCCAAACAAAGAAAAAAGTGGCCAAGACCGCAAAAATATCTTAAATCATACGGAGGTTATATAAATATGGGTTAAATAGGGTTGTACCCTTATCCGAGAATTATGATCGATATCATGACCTGCAAAAGCGATTTAAGGTATCTTGAATGTTTGGAAAGGATAGAAATACTTTTCTTACTAAAAGTCCCATTCGCTCTACTATTTTGCACCCTTTATATTTGGTATTTTACTGATTGCACTCCCAAAGAATTTTGCATTTTGAGCTCTCATTGGACGGATTATTGTCACATGAAAGAAGTAGGTCCAGGCTTTGAAATGAGCCCCATTAGGTTTTTTTTCGGTCATTTTTGTTTGTTTAAATGTGTTCGCATCTTCCAGCTGAAAAACGGTGTTGGCCCTGGAGTTGAAAGGTAGATGTCAGTTTACATAGTATTTCGCACTTATTTAATTTTTTGGTAAAAATTATATAGATTGAAAAATTATTCTTTATTTTGTTCACAAAAAATTCCATTGAATTCAATAAGATAATACAAATTGAAAAAATCTTCAACTTGTTCGCTGATTTTTTACAGCAAATGTTTAAAGATCCTTGTAAAGATTGTCAATAGAATGTACTATTATTTTTAAATTCGATTCCAATGATTTTTTTTTAGATTTTTTTCCGATTTGAGAATTTTTGCAATGAGATCTCTTTTTTGTGATTTTTTAGCGATTTTGAAAAAGTAATTATCTTTAACTTTGGTGTGACCGCGTTCAATTATTTCGATATTCCATTTCGCCACCACATAATTCGGCACTACACTTCCATGTAACCCGCCATCAATATCAGTTCTCAAGAAATCAAGTCAATTAATTCAAAATAAAAATTCAAAAATAAAATATAAAAAACACTACAAATGTACATTAGAAAAAAGTAAGTCAAAATGGAAAAAAATCATGCAAAATAAGACATTACTATTGTACATTTCAAAAGTCAAAATGAAAATGTTAATATATCACATTTTTACGTGATTTTTTTGGATATTATCCTTTTCGGAGAGGAGACAATTCCGAATTTGTGTGAATCGTTAAAATCAGTCCAGCGATTCTTAAGTTATAAGCGTAGTAACTAACACAACTTTATTTTATATATATAGATAACCATCGTATGGTTAAAGCTATTTTTGGGGTTATGGTCACTTTTTTCATTTTTGGCCCTTATTTGGCATCTTTGTTTCTAAGGGGGTAGAGAACCTCTTCGCATAAAATTTGAAATTTTCAGAGTAGGGTCCATATTGGTCTTGACCACATTCATCAATTGATTTGGCTAAAAAATTGTGTTTATGCTACCCTGGGGTAGGGAACCATCATACAGATAATTGCCACATCGGAATTTATTTAAGTAAAGTCCCCACATTGGAGTATCCAAGTCCACTTTCACATCTAATATGTGGTCAGAAAAGAAAATTTTGTATTCTATTGAATTTGTAACCCCCAAGAGAATATTGGTTGGGAACGTAGATTTGGGATGTACATCTATATGAAATAAATTATGAAACATGAACAAATTACAAATATAAGAAAGTAGCACGGGACCGAATATTTGTTGAATCGTCATTGAATTATACTATGATGAAAATATGGACTTTATGGGGTCTCCAACTTACAATTTAAATGGCAAATAAATTTAATTCCCATCTTACGGTAATGGGTGTAAAGTAGTAATTATATTTGACTATTCTGAAATCAGTCTGCCCTCAATTATGAGGTGGATAAAACTATTTTTACTTAATTAAATCACGCTAAATTTTTTTTCAGTTTGACATGCTATGTTGTTCTGCTATATTTTTGATTTGGCCTCTATTTGTCATCTTGGATTATAAGGGGTAGAAGAAAGTTATCAATGTAGGTCGATGTTTCGGAGTAGTGCCCATATAAAGGTACCTCCTGATTTTACCATATTTGAAAGGGTTTGACTAAAAATGTATATTTGGGGGGGTTAAATCTTACACAAAAATTTCAACATATTTACAAATTTTAGAAGTTTCTCCATGTAATAGTACCCCCTCAAGTCCATGGTTAGGGGGACTTCTGAGGACTCTAATGCACAATCTGAGGTGCTAATGGGTTTTAAAAAGTAATTAACTTTGGCTATTCTTAAATCATTCAGCCCTCAATTATGAGGTGTACAAAATACAGAAAATTCCAAACTACTGCTCATTTGACTGGAAAATTTTGCTACGATTTTTACCATACTGAAAATTAATTTGATCCCTTACATGGGGATAATATTGATATATACTTTTTAATAGATTTGTGGATGTGCTACACATTTGAAGCGCACGTTTTAAATATCGAAGCCCAAGGCTTAAATATAGGTAGAGGTATTTTAAAACACTTTTAATCGACAATTATGTGAACTCTTATAGCACTCTGAACTCTGTGAATACACATATATACATAATACATAATAGAGAAAAAATAAGGGCCGGCAACGCGGACCGGGCCAACCAGTTATTAATATTTTTCAAAAAAAAAAAAAATTATGCTTCTCAATGATATTAAAATATTAATTTTAATTTCAACACATTTGTGTAGATAGACATGATGGTGTGGAGTATCATATAGATAGCTCTGCCCGTCTTTTGACCCTTCTTAATTTGTTTAGTCGTTCATCTCCAATTTCAACTTTTAACAATTTTTAACCATCTTTGAATATAAAGGTTGAAAGAAAATATTGACAAATGCATTGTCTAAAAAAGTTATCATCCATAAAGTATATACGTATTTTCTTCAACAGTATAAAATTCTCAGTGGATTACACAGATATTGCCTACATTGTGATTTGCGAAATGAAAATGAACTGACAATGAGTATAACCCCCATGTTAAGTATAGCCTCGCCTTATGTATAGCCTAAGTAAAGGTTCCTCTTCTAATTTTAAATATTCAGATGTATTTTCAACCAAGATTGCTGATATTTTGACAAAAGATATAACCCTGTTCCGCTTCCAGCGTTACTCGACTCTTCGGATTTACTTTCTTTTGACAATATCGTTTTAAAATTTGAAATCTCAATAGACAATTCTTAAAAAATATTAATAGTAGGTCCATAATTTGGAAGTGGAAAGATTATATATTCTGTATGTTTAGAGACTTACAAGACAACATAACTTCAAATAAATGAGGCAAATTATATAAAACGAACCATTTTTTTAAGAATGAATAAGATATTGATTTCGGAATCGTTGACGTTTAACAAAAAAAAAAAAAAGCAAAAAACAAACTCCTGGATAGTGCTCTGGTCCAAAATGGGTCGAGTCTCTGGGCTCGTTCCTTGCTAAACACAGATATGACTTACATATATAGCAAAAGGCTTAGCTTTAAAACTAAACGAAACTCGGTCTTTATCATGATGTAGAGAAAACTAACAAAAATTAAACTTGAAGGCTTCAATTTTCAACGAGTTTCATTTAAAACCACAAATGCCAACAAGATCGTTTAAAAAGTGCCTTATAAATGTCATAACGTAGTAAGGGCCGTTATATGGAGGTCATACCAAAACCTGGACCTACATAGACAATTTTCTGCCAATTTTTTTTTTTTTTTTTTGCTGAAGTTGAAAAACTTGTAGAAGGTCAAATTTCAAGCGGGACGAATATATGGTATCCTATACAACTATGCGTATTTAGAAGAGCTCCCGTAACATAAAGGTTCTATTGGGAATTTTTGTGAAGTAGATCATACCAAATATGAACCAACTAACATTGATGTATTGTGCATGATATGACATCCATAAGGATTATATTAAACAAGTAAAACGCAGTAAGCATGGCCGAACTTTGAATACCCTCCACCATTTGGAACGAATTTGGAAATCTTAAAAATACCGAATAAAACCGTTATATTGGGATCTATGCGAAAACATGGACCTCTATAGGCAAATTTTGACATAAGACATTACAATATCCAAGTGCGAAACTTGAATAAAAAATACGGTGAATAATGTAGCTAAAATCATCAAAAATTCCGAATACCGGGAGGTACCGTTATATTGAGGCTATACGAAGACGTGAACCTGCACAGACAACTTTCTCTCATAGGCTGTAGTATCTATTACGTATTTTAAATACCAATTTTGAAACAATTCCGGTAGATAATGTCGCTAAAATCATCAAAATACCGCATATCGAGAGGTACAGTTATATGGGGGCTATAAGAAGGCGTGGACTTGCACGGACAATTTTCTGTCACAGGCAATTTTCAGTCATGCTGTAGACAATTTTCTGTAATGAAGTATACATTTCGAACTGCAAATACCAAATTTTAAACATTTCACCAAAATACCGAAAATAGGGAGGTACCATTATATGGGAGCTATACCAAAATGCGGATCTACATGGCCCATACCAAACGTCCTGCAGACATAATATACATCTGAGTAAAATTTGATCTACCCACTTCATTTCGTTCGAAACCGCTAAATCGACATAGAATTTCATGCTGATCAAGAATATATATACTTTGTCGGGTCTAAAATCTATATTTCGAAGTGTTACAAACGGAATGACAAACTTAATATACCCTCTTTACTATGGTGGAGGGTATATTAAAATCTAAACCGGGCTGATATTAGTAATGTTGTGCACAATAAAATAAAAATTGATAGAGGTATTGTTGAGCTCCACTATTTATCTGGTACCAAATATCATTCTATTGAAGTGTATGTTGCGCACGTGAGGGACTTTAACACCAAATCGAATGAAACATGTATGTAGGAGTTATAGCCATATCTGAACCGATTTTCACCAAATGTATTGTACTTGCTTCTAGACTGAATTCCGTCGGATGTGCCAAAATTCAAGTCATTTTGGACTGATATTGGCAATTTGGTGGAGAAATTTTAAAAAAATATGACTAAAATCTTCACAATATCGTGTATCTGGAGACGTTAACGTGGTCCGACATCATCTGTCTACTGAAATATTTAAATAGAGTCAATACTGAATTGACTTAGAATTTTACGCCGATCAAGAATATATATGTAGGGTCTAACGTGATTATTTTAAGAAGTCACATAGTTGAAGGGTACATTCTCCATATAATACAGGTAGTGGCCTTTTTTTTTAAATGAAGACATATTACAACTCGGTGTTGTTTCTAATGAACCTAGAAAGTATCACCTATTACGGTTTTATTGATATCAGCCAGCCATGCCGCAATTGCCTCTCAAATTATTTTGTAATCCTTAACATTTTGCCATCTTTGTATGAAAACGTTTTGAGCTCAGATATAATTATTATTATTACAATTAAAATTAAGATATTTTTTTGGAAAATTTATAGATTTTTGTCTTAAATTCTAATTATAAACAGTTGCAAATAAACAAGCAAAAAAGCGGTAAGTTCGACCGGGCCCTCCACTGTTTGGAACGAATTTGGAACTTCAAATACCAAATTTGAAACAATTCCGGTGAATAATGTCGCTAACATCAACAAAGTACCGAATATCGGGAGGTACCGTTATATGGGGCCATACGAATGCGTGGACCTGCAAACACAATTTTCTGTCTTAGACTGTAGTATCCACTTCGAACTTTGAAACAATTCCCATAAATAATGTCTCTAAAATCATTAAAATACCGAATATCGGAAGGAACCGTTATATGGGGGATATACCAAAACGTGGAATTACAGGGCCCATTTTCAATACCCAAAGTCCTGCAGACATAACATACATTTGAGTAAAATTTTATCAATCTACTTCAATTTGTTCGGAAGCTAGAGTGATTTCCACAGACGGACAGGCGGACAGGCTAAATCGACATAGAATTTTATGCTGATCAAGAATATATATACTTTGTGGGGTTTAAAATGTATATTTCGAGGTGTTACAAACGGAATGACAAACTTAATATACCCTCTATACTATGGTGGAGGGTATAAACAGGATTGTGAGTCTGTCTATATTTGGTAGAGTATAAATAATGGTTTTGTAATTAAAACAATGTTACGTATACGTTCCGTAGGCCAATCAGGTTGTTCACTGTTCAGTTCACAAATTAGTTTTTGCAAAAAAAAAAAAAAAAAAAAAAAAAAAACACACACAAGAAAAACTTTTTCCTCAATATTTCCTCATATTTCCCCAGTCAATAAGCAAAACACAACCCCAAGTCTTTGGGGACAAAATTGTAAAACAAAGCCAACACGTAAAAATTAAACCGAAAAAGGGAAAAGAAAACTCATACACACACACAAACACACTTACCACCGTGCGGCAAAGTTTTATGTTCACAATTTAAACTATTGTTAGTTTTTTAATTAAAACGCAGAACAGAGAAAACCGAAAGTAACCAGAGCACACAAAATAAGGAAAATTAACTTAAAAATTCTGGGCTTGTTGTGAGATTTAACTATTTGCTTTATGGAATAAATGATAGAAAAAGTGGTGTAGCTTTCTTATTTGAGGGAAAAATTCGATTCAAAATGCTATGTATCTGCTTTGATTACCCATATTTACTCCTGGCTTCCAGAATTCAAATTTACAACAATTAGTGTACACTTCTCCACGAAACAGAACAGAACGTTAATGTTGAGGGCATACAAATGTTATCACTCCATTTGTGAAGCATCGAATATTTATCGGAGAACCCATAAAGAATTTACACAATTGTTCAAGGCGATTTATGTTTCTAGTACCTTAGATAGGGTTTAATAATTCTGCACTGACAACGTAATATAAATACAATGTTATGTATTTGAAAGGATTTAATAAAAGGTTACGCTCCGCATATGTTCTTAAATTTTCGTTAAAAGTTTAGAAAATACAACATTTTCAAGCCCGTTTGTGTGTAGTTCAAATTTTTCTCATTTTATGTAACTTCACTTTTATGTGTATTATAATATTTGTTGAATATTACAATCAGTAGGAGGAGGCTGGAATTATTTGATTACATTTGGCAAAAAATATCTTCCTGGGATTTACATTGGTGCTACTCTTTAAAGTCCACAACATGCTTTAAGAATACCTCAGTTTCAGCATAAATAATTTTCGCATTTAAGCAAAAGACTGCATTAAGATCTTTATTTTTATATTTTTGTTGGGATAATCCCTCCCATATCATCATCAATTACATTGTTCCTTTCCAACTCCGTTTTGCAAAGGTCCATCCCACATTTTATCCAAACATACACCCACATAAACAAACTTGAGCAAAACACTCACAAATCTTGGTTCATATTTATGGAAGGTAAATTTATCACTGCCAAGGGAATTTAGTAACTTCAACATTTACCTACGAATATTAAAACGATTTGTCTTTTTTACAAAAAGGAAATTCTGGGAACAGCTACAAAAATAGAACAACAAAATACTAAATAATCGTGTAACTACCCTGTGGAGTAAAGTTGTAAGGATATTTTTAAACGATGCCAATGATGCTGTATTAAGTTAAGCAACTCATGTGATATGGCTATAATATATGTTCAAAAATTACACACTTTTGAACCTGAGAGGTTTTAGGTATTTCAATTATTATATGTTATCCAGGGCAGACTTCCGAGGCATTTGCTGGAAAATAATGTTCATCAATATCGTCCCAAAGTTTGTTGTCTTGGGGAAGTTTGCTTTCCTACAAACTCTATTAGAGCCAGACCAATCCGAAAGAAATACCTTTCACAATAGATAGATGTAGATGAAGGATTTTAAAAAATCTGAAAATAAAAAATTCGAATTTACATACCTTAAATATTCCTTTGCATTCCTTGAAAATTCCACTGAACTTCGATCGTATTTGTATTAGAATTGTATAAATTTACAAAGGCTTAAAATTCTAAAGCTAGATAATGATGCTACATGTATCTAGTCGAAATTCATATTCGCGTTTCTAAAAACAGCAAATAGGTGACCTATTCGTAGATTAAAGTAATTACTTGAAAATATATCCATTCAAACTCAAATCAAATTTCACAAATAAATATTTTCAAAAGTTACAATATAATTTCAAAATCTTATTAAGGAAATCTACGCTTATGCTCTTCTCAAAATTAGGCCAGATATACAGTAAAAATACTATATCGGTTGATGTAATACACAAAAAAGCAGTATGTTCAGCAAGGCCAAATGTGAATGCCATCCACCATTTGGAAAAAATTTGCAAATTTTCAAAAAAATACTTCGAAAAATACTGTTAAAATCATAAAAATGCCGTGATGCAAAGACGTGGACCTGTGCATGTAATTTTTGTCACACGCCACCACGACATTTAAATACGAAACTTGAAACAATGCCGGGGAATAAGGTCGCTAAAATTACCAAAATGCCGTCATACGGGAGCTATACGAAGGAGTATTGGACAACTATTGACAGTTCTATGCAACGATATTTCTTTCGTAATGGGAGCACATGCTGCCAATTTACAGGAAATTCGTGTTCGAATTACCGGTACAGTTATATGGGGGCGATAAAAGTGAATGCATATACCCCATTTTCAACACCAAACGTCCTATATTATTTCGTTTGGAAGCTAGAGTGATTTCTAAAATTTATATTACGAGGGCATAAAAAGTTCAGAACCAAATCTATTTATACAGGGTAAGATGAAAAAACTGCAACCAATTTCAGACTGCTGTCATTTCTAAGCCACTCGTCCGACAGCTGTTACAATTATTCCAGTGACAGCTCATTATATTGTTTACTAGCTTACAAAAGCATTTTGGTGAGAATTTTCCAGAAAAAAAGTTATTCGTGATGGAATTCAAGCGTGATAGTGTGATTTCTTTATATTTAGTTAGAAAACAAAGATAACATTTGTGCAGAGTTGTATGGCATTACTTCAGATACTAAATCATCAAAAATGGATTTGACGAGCCTTCCAACATATTACTGTGTTATAGGATATCACATGGTCTTGCACGACAATAGGCATTGCTTACATTAGATTAGCTTACTAGTAACGTATAAAGTTTCCGACGGATATACCCGTCATTGCACAACAATTAATGTTATGTAACAAAGTTTGATTGCATGTTGTGCTCAGCTATAATTTAGAAAATCAGGCTATTAAAAAGGACAAATTAATTGTAAAATGAAATAAAACTACATTCCCCCCTCCATTCTATAATTAGTATGCCATACCTCTCTAACTCAGAATATATAAGTTAATGTTAGAAGTTAAAGTTTATTTCACACTGCTATGGTGTTTCTTTATTTTGTTACTAACATTTATGTTGCGGTGCTATGCACCTCTCTTGTTGGATTTACAATTATGAATTACTTCAACTTAAAACTAATATTATACTGCAGCCTGGTCGTGCTCGTTATTACGCTGAGTCATCACTTGCGGTGCGCTGGTATTAGTGCGCGTGTTTGTGGCGGATGACTGCCCTGGTGTCATATTCCTGTTGATTTGTCGGACTGCTTGCGCAGCATAATGATGGGAATGTTTACTAGTTGGTTTGCATATTTAGTTTGATGTTTATTAGGGTGAGCCGTTAACTCCTCCCTCTCGAATTATCAAGCGTCTCGATTGATGTGTTTAGAAATATGGCAGATTATAAAGACTGCCGCGTTGATTCAAGTTAATATTGTGGTTTGCTAGTTGTTTTGTTTTGATAACAGATTCTGTTGTGCCGGCTGCCAATTGGCTTTCTGACACAGTCATTTCTATTTGAGGTCTAGACATTCCTTCATGTGGGGTCATTTTTATAATTTTCATACTAGTTTTGCGCCTTTGCCTCATTTTTACTGCCATCAGGAGGATGACCAATGCTAATATGAGACTGATGTTAAAACATAAACTGGTCTTGAATTCAGTATTTAGACGCTCGATTCTTTTATTACTTTCACGTGCAACGTTTTTAGTAGTTGTAGAGATAGTATTTCTTCGGTGTAGTTGTTTCTAGCTGAGTGTTTTAGTAGCGCAGGCAACGGTTTGGAGTAAGCAGCTTCTTCGACGGTGAAATTTTTGTTGCCTATCCTAATTGTAGAATTACTAAATCTTATTAAATAAGTTCCTGTTACATTTTTTTTCGTTTCCATTTATGACAATATTTTCTTTTATGTTATTTATCAAAATTAATCCAGGTTCTATTTCCTCTAAATTATTAATGTGATCTGCATTTACTATTGAACAATTATGTGGGCTATTAGTTACTAATTTAGGAATACATGTATTGTTTGTTATATTGGCTACATTAGATTCTAGACATAATTCAATACCATTTATTTTTTGACAAGGACTTTTAATTCCAAATGTTGCTCTTTCACATTTTACAATTTTCTTATAATCAAGATTTAAAACAGTATTTTGATTTTTTACAGGTCTTATGGTTATGACATTACAAATTTCTTTTACAGTTTTGGGAATGCTTATAATGTAAATTATATTAGTACTATTGTTTACAATTTTTATTCGTGCGAAATTTAAAGCTTGTTCAATGTTTTGAAACGGGATTTCATCTTGATTAAATATTTCTTCTATTTTTCTAATTTCTATTTCCGATAAAATAAATGTGTTTACAATGTTGGATTTTGTTAAATGAATGGCCGAATTAATATTCGTTATTTCCTCCTTTAAAATTTCAACTTTGTACTTTGCCTGCAATATGAGGGTATTACGGAAGTCCTCACTAGTCTTTAAAATTTTTGAAATACTATTTGTCGCATTCGTTATCTCCTGCATTCTTTCTATTAGATCTCTGTTGATTATTAACTGGTTATTGCTGTTGTCTGTTAACTCATTGATTTTGTTTTTCAAAAGCATAAGGTCATCATGGTCTGGACTACCTGCCAGCCATTTCCACGCCGTTCCAATCTCATCAAGAGATCTTTTAGATCTCTCTTCAGGCATTAGCCGATTTATAAGGTGAGATAGGGTAGTGATGTCATTATGTAGGAAGGGGAGTAGTGGGTGGTTGTCTGGAATTCCTTTGGCCAAGTCGTCCTTGATCCTCTCTAGAGTGTCATGATATTCCTTGATGTTAATAACATGCAAAATTTTGAATGTCCCTGTTTGTATTTTTCCTATTCCACTCTCTATAAGAACCACTTCTGATTGAGAGTAGTCCAATATTTCTGTGACCCCTAGGCAACCTGTAATTAAGAACTGGAAACCCGGTAAATAAGTAAGTCAGTTTCTGATATGACTCTTATGGACTATTCTCCCTGATTGAGTCAGGACAGTTGAGTGCCTATTCTCCTTTACAACTTCTTCTTTGAAACGTTTAGATAATTTGGTTCCTAATCTCTTGTTCTGTTTGACAAATATTTTCTGACCTTCTTGATATTCTTTTGGTTCTTCCCTAACACGATTATGATTTGCCAAATCATTTTCCTGTTTCCTCAAGAGTCTTTCGTAGTTGTTAAGGCGAGTCCTTTCGTAGTCCTCTGGTCCAAAGGTCGTCGGTCGTCCAAAAAATAGATCTACGGGTTTCTTTCCAATTGACGAATGTATTGTGTGATTGTACTTGTTAACGCTATCTTGCAATAGCTCCTCAAAAGAGTAATCGGGTCGCTCACACTTACTGCAACGCATAATTTCCGATAAGGTCGAATGGAATCTCTCTATTTGCCCATTAACCTCGCTCTTATAAGGCGGTGCCGTAAAAATTTCCATGCCAAGTTCGTCTTCCAACATAAACCGAATGGTCTGAGAATTGAAAGATCGCTCGTTATCAAATACAATTGACTTCGGGACCCCAAAGTAGAAAATTATTTCTCTCAATGGTTTCCTAATGTCTTCAATGCCTTTGCCATTTATCATTCTGGTTACTGCGAATTTTGTAAATTTGTCTATTGCGGTTAAAACTCGAAACTTGTCTGTAGAGAAGATATCTATGTGGATTGTATGCCCAGGATAAGTTGGCATAGGTGTCTTATTAAGTTTGGGAGCGTTCGGATGTCGCTCATACTTATTTTCTTTACATACTTTACAGATATTGATCACATTCTTTATTTTCCTAGTCATGGAAGGGAAGTAATAGCTCTCTAAAATTTGTCTCCTATTCTCGGCATTATTCCTATGTGCTCTGTTGTGAGTCTCAATAATGATTTGTTTTTGTCTCTCCTCATCAGTAACATCTTCAACCATTGTTCGAGCGAATCGTACTTTAATGTTTCTGAAGTGATGAGGGTACAGTGCTTGAATCATAAGCATAACTGGCTCTGAGGTCTTGATGCCGTTGACTACTGTAGGATTTAAGTATCTCTTTAATATGACTTTCAGATCTGATTCCGCTAGACTGGTTTCTTTAATGATATGTCTATGGTAGGAGGGAAATACAATGTTAAATTCATATGAGGAAGCTGATGATTCCTCAATAATGATCTGATTTTTGAAGGTATTTATTGGCACCTCAGCGGAAGGAATTAGGTCTTCCGATGAGTCCTCGGCACTGTGAACCGTGGGCGTTAGGGAGTTAACATCTGTCACCGGTGGTCTCGATAGCGCGTCCGCGACTACATTCGTGCTACCTGGTTTATAAATTAACTCGTAATTATATTCTTCTAACTGTGCCTTCCACTTCTTCATCTTCACATTTGTGTTCTTGTTGCTTAGCGCAAATGTCAAAGGTTGATGGTCGGTAAATATCTTTATGCTTCTTGCTCCATACAAGTAACAATTCAATTCCTTTAAAGCCCAAATTATCGCCAGCATTTCTTTCTCATTTGTCGCATATTCCTCTTCTGCCCTACTGAGAGTTCTAGAAAGGTATGTGATAGGTCTATTGCCTTGAGATAAAACTGCTCCTAAAGCGTATTTCGAGGCGTCAGTAGTGAGTTCAAAGGGCTTATCAAAGTCGGGATAGTTCAAAACGACTTCCTCCGATACCAAACAGTTCTTGAGCTGTTTGAAACTTTCAATCTGTTCGGAATTCAAATTGACACTGATTTTTTTTGACTGGTTTCTCGGGGTTTTCCCTATATCGCCTCTCATCATGGAAGTTAATGGTTTGGCTATTTGAGCATAGCCCCTTATGAATCTCCGATAATGTCCGGTCAAACCCAGGAACGATCGCAAGTCATGAACTGTTCTAGGTTGAGGGAAATTAACTATGGCCTTAAGTCTGTCTGGGTTTGCAGAAAAACCTCCTTCCTTTACATTGAACCCTAAGAAGTCAATTTCTTCCTTTAAGAATTCACTCTTGTCCAAATGAACTTTCAGATTAGAGTCTTCCAAAGTGCGGAATATTATCCTCAAATTTTCAATGTGTTCCTTTTTAGTCCTACCAAATATCAAAATGTCATCAATGTAGACGTAGCACCGTTTCCCTATATGCTCTCTAAGAATATCATCTAGAGCTCTTTGGAATATTGCAGACGCGTTACGTAGTCCAAATGGTAGTCTTGTGAACTCGAACTTTCCATTCTTGACGGAAAAAGCTGTTTTCTCAATATCGGATTCCCTAAGTGGAATCTGATGGAATCCGCTCTTTAAATCTATGGTGGAAAAGTATTTCTGTTCGCCTAAGTTAGCCAAGATTTCTGTAATTTCAGGTATGGGGTATCTGTCAGGTCTAGTTATCTCATTAAGTTTCCTATAGTCAATAACCATGCGGTATTTTTTCACACCTGAAGCATCTGGTTTTTTTGGTACTATCCAAACTGGAGCATTATATGCGGACCTGGAAGGGCGAATTATCCCGTCCCTTAATAGTTCTTCTATCTGTTTGTCAATTTCGGATTTCAGTGCCATTGGATACGGATAGGATTTTGAATAAACTGGACTATCACTACTCGTATTAATTTCAGCTTGTACGATTGTTGAATAAGTGAGTTTTTTATTGGGATCTGCAAAAAGGTTTGGATGGTCATCCAAAATATTCCTGACTTCCTTTTCATCTTCGGGATTTAGATGATTTAAACGTAGATTCATGTTATTAATCTCATCAATTTGCAGCTCTTTCAAAGGAAATTTCTTTCCATCCAGAATTGTGAGATAGGATCTCCAAGTGTAAATCACTGCATTCAAAGATTTCAGGGTATCATTCCCTATTATCCCATCAAAGGTCTCTAGACCAGGAAGGATGTAAAATTCTAACTTTCCGATCCCGCAATTAAAAATGTCAATAAAACTATGGGTCTCTATACTAACTATGCCGCCTACGGACTTAACATGAAAAGGTTTCTGGTTCTTTAGAGGGTTTCTAATAAATTTGCCATTAATATAATTTTTGTTCGAACCGGTGTCTATAAGAAATTTAAGTTCGTTGCCATTTTTCATTCTGAAAGGGAGGTATGGCAACGTTGAAGCTAGTCTAAAAAATTAACGTCATCTACAATTGCCAACTGATCGTCTAGATCCTCCTCGTACGCTTCGTCATAGGAAACCTCATATTCCTGTTCATCAGAACCATTCATTTCATCCGGCTCTGCATCCTCATGTATTTGGGCCTCAACATTAAACACTCTCTGCTGCTTTTGCGGCTGATGAATATTTCCTGAATTATTTCTCTTAAAGTTAGGCTGAACATTGTTAAAAGCATTACTCAACTGTGGCCTATTCTGATAGTTTACCTGCCTAGTCTGTATTGATTGATCCACGTCCATTGGTACAGCAGGTTTAGGAGGAAGTGGGGGTCTGTATCCTCCGTATTGGGGGTGTCCAAAATTATTCACTACTGGAGGTCGATTCGAAAAGTTCGCCGGCCCTCCGTATTGTTGTTCTCCACTTCGGAAATTCTGATAACGATATTGAGTAGGGCCTCTGTACCTTTGGTCACCTTGAAAATTCCTATCACCAATCGTCAGCTGTGGGTAAAAATGTCTAGGAGGGTTAGTTTGGGGGATCCTGTTTGGTCTAGATCCTTTCTCGGTAGCGTGTTGAATACGCACACCTAGATTACCTAATTTTAAACAGGCATTTAGAGCCTGAGGCAAACTTGTCGGGTTTGTAACACTCATTAAGCTTGGAAGATTACCATTAAGTCCTCGAATAAAGGTGTCCAAAGCCTTGTCCCTATATGTTTGGGTCAATACATCCAAAGCCTCGTTCCCTATATCCAGACAATCAATCTTGTCCAGAATCAAAGACAAATGGTGGTAAACCTTCTGGTAAAAATCTGTTATGGTTTGCCCACCCTGAGATAGGACGGTCATTTGATACTCTAAGGTCGAAATATCTCTCTTATCTGAAAAATGAAGCACTAAACACTTTCTTATCGCTTTCCAATTTAATGGGGTCCGATAAGACTCCAAAGCCGTGTCGGCCTCACCAACAATTTTATGCCTAACAGTGTGTAGAATTGTGAAGTATTTGGTTGTTCCCCTTTGTGACTCATAAATGTTCATGATCCTATCAACAGCTTTCCTCCACGAACTAAATTCTCCTGGCTTGCCCGAGAATTCCCTTAACGTCTTCACTATGTCTGGTATTCTCTCTCCTTCTGAGATATCCCCAGATCCTTCTATGTCGACATCTTTAGTGGCGGTAACATCCTCCCCCTGTTTGAGAAGGTTTGCCACCGTCTCACTTATTATTCGTTTTACCTCATTAGTCTGACTTTCCGTAAAGGGATTAAACCTTACGGGAGCTGCCCCAGAAGGCGAAGATGTCTGTCCTGAAACACTCATAGCTTCGACCCTTGTTATTAAGTTGTTTAAATCTTCCGGCATTGGCCGCTCGAAAAAAAGGAGAAAAAGAAACACCAAATCCTAGTTCTCGTCACAAATCTATTATCAAAATTTCTTTAAAATTATTTCAGCACGGATATGACTCTTTAAATTTGGATGCCACACTCTATTTTTTTGTTTAACTTAATCTAACATTTCATATTTCTTACATTTGTTAATTTCGCACAAATATGATTTTTTTGTAAATTTAGATGTCACACTTTATTTTTTGTTTTACCTTACTCTAACATTTCTTTCTTCTTACTTTGTTATTTTTGTTAAACGTATTCTAGCACAAATATGATTTTTGTAAATTAGATTTCACACTTTCACTTTCTGTGTTATTCCTTATTTTGTTTAATTTTATTTTAACATTTCTTCTTTTTTACTTTTGTTAAATTTATAATAACTTACTAATAATAATTTGATCATTTTCCTTATATCCCGGTAGTCCGCTAGTTCTTACGTAACATCCTTTTCGTACTCCTACTCAGGAACGGTTCTCGTACCGGCTGTTGGGATGTTTTAATCCTTGTGGTTGTTGGGTTCTAGGATGTGTTGATCCTTGTAGTTGTTGGGCGCCAGTTAATGTTAGAAGTTAAAGTTTATTTCACACTGCTATGGTGTTTCTTTATTTTGTTACTAACATTTATGTTGCGGTGCTATGCACCTCTCTTGTTGGATTTACAATTATGAATTACTTCAACTTAAAACTAATATTATACTGCAGCCTGGTCGTGCTCGTTATTACGCTGAGTCATCACTTGCGGTGCGCTGGTATTAGTGCGCGTGTTTGTGGCGGATGACTGCCCTGGTGTCATATTCCTGTTGATTTGTCGGACTGCTTGCGCAGCATAATGATGGGAATGTTTACTAGTTGGTTTGCATATTTAGTTTGATGTTTATTAGGGTGAGCCGTTAACTTATACATTGTTAATCATCATACGGTTCTGTGTTGATTAGCCATGTCCATCCGTCAGTGGAAATATCTCTAGCTTGCGAACAAAATTAAGAACTTTTATTATACTACTGAAATATTTGTTAAGGATTGGAAATGGGCCATATATTTCCAAGTTTTCGTATAGGATCCATTTAGCGTTTCACCCGGTTTAAGTTATTTTTGTAGTTTCAGCTTAATTTTTTAGTCCAAACTAGCTTAAAATCGGTGGTTGTAGGTTGTAGATCGTAATGGATGCTGCCTCTTAGGGTAAAACATTGTTTATATATGATATCTCCTTTGGAAGGGACAACTGTTTTCAAGGTCCTTGTTCTCTTATAACTATACCTCTTGATATTCGGAATTCTATGGATACTAGCCACATATTCTTTCTTTAAAATTCTGTATTTGTAGGTTCTATCTTCGGTGGCACAATATTATGTTAACGTTTTCCCATTTAATGGTACCTCTCAATGTTCAGTAATTTGATCATTTTAGCCACGCTTTTCAACAGAATTCTTTCAAATGTAGTTCTTAAAACTCGAACTTTATAATAATCTTGGTTGGTGAACCGATCTTTGTACCGCAAAATTGATTATTTGACAATGGAGCTTACATCATAAAATTACTTTTGCCGGGTTCAGTGTATAAAATTTCTTATCAAAATTATACTAGTTAAGCAGCATGATATCCTTATGTAGTACGGATATAAAAATTTATATTGAAATATATCAATATATTCCACCGTAACACCTGAACCCACCAAGACGATTTAGAAATTGCAACTAAATCAGATATTCCTTTCGCTTAATATGAAATATTTTTTGAAAGCGTTGTACTTTTATGTGTGAAGCGCCAGAGAGATATTCCAATACATCCCCGAAATTGATCTAACTTTGGAAACAATTCTACTATGTGCCATGTTTGGACAAAATCGGATGCTACATTTGAGAGTTATCATACATACCAGTCAATTAGACAGGCATACAGATCTAATCCAAATACCCTGAAAGAGATTTCATCCAAAGAGGCATCCTTATTTTGATTAGACTGGGGTGGGGGGGGCTTAAAAATATAGTCGTAATTTTTTATCTATAAAGTTACTTTTTGGGCATAGGCAAACTGAAATTTTAAATTCTCACTTTTGTCCAACAAACCTGTTAGAACTGGCACAAAATATCGAATATTTAACAATTCATCCAATCCTCCATATCCTCGGATATAAAGCGAACATATCGAAAAAAATCGATTTTTCACACCATACATCTATTTTCAACTATGTGTTTTCCAGCAACGCGATATTAGGTTATTTTCTTTACAATGGGGAATTACTATTATTTTGGTGCGAACTACTTTTACACATGACCTGGTCAGTAAATAATTTAAACACCCTCAGCAAACTTGAACAGCTCAACATCATTTTGAAACAAAGTCACACCGACGATGAGAATTGAACGAACTACTAAAATTGTCCCAAGACAAACAGAAAAAAATGCAATCTAGTCGATGCTAAGAGCTTTATGACAGTCTTCAATTGACGAAGATTTTGCCCACATCTATTTAGCCTGGGTTTTATTTGGCTTTCAATCATGGCCATTCACAAAGAGTGTGGATGTGTATGTGTGTGCATTTGGCAAACAACAATAAAAATATAAGAAACCGGAAATAAGCTATTGCATACGCCACGTTTGCAACAATCCATGCCATGGTAGACTGCACTGTACACACAAACACACACCCACACATTTGCCGACATCAAAAAGCCACCTGCACCTGCAGCATCGTCTAAACAGACGCCAGACATTTTCTTGACACAACAAAGTAACCGAAAAACTGTCAAGGTGATTGTTGATAAGAAATCGGATGTTATAGAACAACGCCATTTTGAAAATTGCCATTCGAGGTGAAATAAAGCAAACAACAGAACAAACATGACATACACCCACACCCTCTCAAACAAGCCCTCAGAAACACACTGAGAGCTGACACAGGCATGCATACACATATATTCCGGCTTTTATTTCCGGTAAACTTTGAAAATGAAGAATGTGACAAAAGAAGTTAGTTAGACAGTATGTTGGACGATTCTCATACAAAGAGATTTTACGGGTTCTCGAATAAAATTTCATATTGCCTTTGTTGGAAAACTATATTGTGTTTGTGAAATCACTGGAAATAATCGCATTTACACGGTGGGCTTATCTAATACAATAAAATTCGCAAGAGTTAGAACAATAAATGAAAGCCTCAACGGGGGTATAATTTCGAAATTCCCGTACAGTTTTAGCAAATATTTACGAGCAACATTACAATAGATATGTTCCAGATTTTTTAGTTCTGTGACAATTTAATATATTTCAAATACTATTTCATATTTATTTGTACATGCTGATATATGGCAAGCAAGTAAAAAAGTATCAGTCAGTTTTGCGGACCAATGTATGTATACCCTCAGCTAATGTCCGTTTATTTATGTATATATATTTTAACACATTTAAATATATTTTGTCATATTGGGCTAATATTGCCCATTTCATATCTGACCCAAATCTGATATGTATAATACAAATCACAGATTTGGAAAATTTCGACAACTTCTTGCACGTGATCATATTAAGGAAAATGTTAAAATGTACGTGAGGTAACAGACATAATTGACTGAGGTATTTCACTTCATTTAATACTGATAAAATATTGGGGTATGCAATTTATTTCCAATTTCATGCGTATAATTGTTAATCAAAATTTTGAACTTTTGTAAATGGGTTAATGTCTTCCGTTGGAGGACGAAACATCGAAAATAATAAATAGTTAAACAACAAAAAAGACCTCGAGCTCGTTTTTTATTAAATTTACAATTGTAACAATCTATATATATAAATGTAAGTTGTGTTAGTTACTACGCTTATAACTCAAGATCCGCTGATCCGATTTTAACGATTCATACAAATTCGGAATTGTCTCTTTTCCGAAAAGGATAATATTCAAAAAAATCGCGTAAAAATGTGTTATATTAACATTTTCATTTTGACTTTTGAAATGTACAATAGTAATGTTTTATTTTGCATGATTTTTTTTTTCCATTTTGACTTATTTTTGTAATGTACAATTGTAGTGTTTTTTTTATATATTTTTTTAATTCGAATATTAATACCAATTCTTGAGAACTGAAATTGATGGCGGGTTGCATGGAAGTCAGTCAAATGATATCGAAATAACTTAACGCGGTTAGACCAATGTTAAAAGATAATTACTTTTTCAAAATCGCTAAAAAACACGATAAAAGAGATCTCATGGCAAAAATTCTCAAATCGGGAAAAATCGAAAAAAAAAAATTCAATGGAAATTGACTAGATATGGAAATAATCCATCCAATGAGATCTTAAAATGCTAAATTCATTGGGACTGCAACCAGTGAAATACCGAATATGAAGAGCACTGTTATATGCAAACTATATAAAATAGTGGAGCAAATTGAAAATTTGGAAAGAAAAGGATACATTTCCTTGGAAAATTCTTCCGAAACCTTAAAAGTAACCTTAACTCCCATGAAACGTTATACGGTGACTATGCGCTATCATCAGTAGTCAGTTTGGTTGGTAATTAAAAATCCCAAAAAAAAAGGGGGGGGGGTCGATCAAACGTTTTTAGGGTCCATTTTATATAGTTTAACCAAACACAAAGGTCCTCAAATATTTTGCTCTATACTTCGCAAAAGTTACCATAGAGTTTTAAATTTTTCCTAGGGGTTTCATGAATAATCAGTTGTTCAAAATATATATCAGATGTATATCAAATGTTGGTAATTTGAGATTTTAAGAAGAACAACACATTTTTTTCAAATAATTATAAGAATAGGACCATGCTTTGGTATAACCCTTATATGTGGAACTATTTCTTTCATATTACAATAATCCGCCCAATGAGAACTCAAAATGCAATTCATTGGAATTGCAATCAGTGAAATACTGAATATAAAGGGTGCAAAATGGTAGAGCGAATTGGACATTTAGGAAAAAAAACTTTCAAGATATCTTAAATCGCTTTTGCAGGTCACGATATATGACCCCCGGATAAGGGTACACTCCTTTTTCAAGTATAGTTTACATTTTAACCATATTTCACTCATACCCATTTTAGCAAAAGTTGGTAATTTGAGAAGAAACCATCCTCGCAAAAAATGATCACGTTTTGGTATAACCATTATATAATTTAAGCTATATTCGGGGTTTTCGACATTTTTCTTTCATTTTCAGGCCTTTATTTGGCATCTTTGTTTCTACGGGTGTAAAAAACCTACTCTCATAATATTTTGACTTTTGGAGTAGAGTCCATCTTGGTCTTGATCATATTCATCAATTGATTTGGCTAAAAAATTGTATTTAGGCTACTCTGGGATAGAGAATCGTCTTACAGATAAGCATTTATTTCCACATAGGCATTTATTTGAGTATAGTTCCCACAATAGTGTACCCGCAAATCCACATTCTTAACCAATGTTTGGTCAGAAAAAAAAAATTGGTATACTATTGAATTTTTAACTCTCAAGAGAATATTGGCTGGGAACGTAGATGTGGGATGTACGTCTACATGCTTTGAACTCCGAAATATCAAATTGTGGCAGAAACATGAAAAAATCACGAATATTATTTTTTGGATCGTTATTGAATTACACTATGAAGAAAAATATGGACTTTATGGGTTTTCCAACACACAATTTAAATGACAAAAATAAATTAATTCCTATCTTACGGTAATGGGTGTAAAAGACCAATTATCTTTGACTATTTTGAAATCATTCAGATCAGTGTTCTATAATGCTTTAAAAAATATGCATTAAAAACTAAAAGTAGGGGCCGGCAACGCGGACCGGGCCAGCTAGTATATAATAAAGGTCGAATTAAATATCTAAAAATCAAATAATAATTATAATTATTTTAAAAAAGACCGGTATTGACCATTTCCCAACCCAGTATAAGTTTGATTATAATAATTCGATGTACCAAGTTTGGTCCAAATCGGATACTACCTTCGAGATTTGTCGTTCGCACCAGCTATCGGCGCAGATCTACGGATGGACGAATCCCGAATCGGATTTGGTTCATAGGGATCTAGAGTCCAAACCCATAAATTCGATGAGGAACATTTTGGCCGTATCTATAGCCTACAGTGTGACATGAAAAAACTACAACCAACCTCAGACTGCTGTCATTTCCAAGTCACACGTCCGACAATATTCCAGTGAGAGCTCATTATATGGTTTACAAGAGTACAAAGGCATTTTGGTGAGAATTTACCAGAAAAACAGTTATTCGTGATGGAATTTAAGCGTGATAATGTGATTTCTTTATATTTGGCTGGAAAACCACAAGTGGCTATCGTTAGAGCACTCCAGCATTTAAATGTGAATGAATCTTTTATGTCTCGTACCATCGCTCGTTACCGTGATACTGGTAGCGTAGCCCGACTTCAAAGAGGTGGACGGAAGAAAACAGCAACATCAGAAGAAATGATTCGAAAAATAAAGAAGCGACTTGATCGAAACCCGCGTCGCAGTGGCCGAAAAATGGCTCGTGAGCTGAACATATCGCAATATTCCATTCGGCAAATATTGAAAAATGAGTTTGGGGTAAAGCCATTGAAATTCCAAAATGCAAGAACTTACACCGCAACAGAAAGAAAATAGACTCAAAAGAGCTAAAGAGTTGCTTCGCTTGTCCGAAAGTGGTGAACTGCCGAATTTGGTTTTATCCGGTGAGAAAACAATCATTGTTCAGCAGTTTGTAAGCTAACAAAATGATCGTGTTTACTTGCCAAATGAGTCAGCTGAAAATGTACCGATGGTCGCTCTCCGCTCGTATTATGCCGAATATTATCGCGAAAATGTTCTGGAAGGTGTATTAAAGCATTGGGCTCGCAAATATTTTGACCGCAGACCTTGGACATTCCAACAGGTCTCAGCACCATCGCACTTAGCGCGTGACTCCTAAGAATGGTTACAAAATGAGGTTCCTCGCTTCATTTCCAGCGCACAATGGTCACCAAAATCTCCGGATCCCATTCCGGATGTTTGGATTATTTTGGAAAGCAAGGTTGGCACTAAATACCAAAGTGTCGATCACCTCAAGCAAGCGCTTCGTCAGGAATTTTACCTAAATACCGCAGAGCAACATTCGGGCAGCGTGTTACCAACCTACTTCGTGTTCGTAGATAGGCAATATCGGTTCACTCCTTTAACATTACATATTGAGAAAAGGAAGCATCCTCAATAGTTCAAACTCGGCACATCGAAACATTTATTTAAGATGTGAGACAGCTGCGGATATGAATAATATTGAGCCACACATTGATTAAGGTCTAGCTTTCATTGTTTAGTTTCAATCGTTGTTAAACTTAAATCGCTCTAAAGCCTTAATACGCAATTAATATTTAATTTGCCAATATAAATGATTTTATACCATCCACCATAGTACGGGGGTATATTAAGTTTGTCATTCCATTTGTAACACTTCGCAATATAATATATGTGTTTTAGGCCTGGTGGACTTTTGGTATTGAATATGGGCTATATAGCTCCACGTTTTGGTATAGCCCCCATATAACTGTACCTGCATATTTAAGGACTTTTTATTCTTATAGTCACAATTTATACCTGAATTTGCTGTCAACGAGCAGTTTGTGTTCTTAGTATGTAGGAGACATCCTTCCTTAGAACTGTCCATATAGGTCCAAGCTTTGGTATATTTTCCATATAACTGTACCACTAGACTCTCGGCATTTTAATGATTTGTGCCACATTTTTCAGAGTAATCGTTTCAGATTTCTTATTTTACAGACCAAAATGTCCTCAAGCACATTTTTCTTGCCATATATGCGTCGCTAGACTCTTCTATTTCAGTGTAGTATTTACTACGAACTTCTCTTCGTAACAATTCCTCTTCGGCCAACAAAAAAGGTTTCATTACCCCCCAAATTTCGGGGCCCACATAATATATTGCCGCGACCCAACTACAGAGTAGTTCGATTTTTAAATTCGGCTTTTACCTTCAAAGCACTATATAGGGCGGTTCTTTTGTGGAGGAAGTGCTGAAATAACTAAAATTTACTATCTATTAGCCTGCATATACAGGGTGAGATAAAAAAAACTGCAACCAAATCAAACGCCATAATTTTTAAATTTTTTTTTAAATTTTATTGAATGGAAGCAAAAAAATGTCGGAAATAGCATCAAATTTTAGAATTAGTTTAGATTTATGGCCTTCAAACGGCCAATGAAACTGTCACACACTGCCCGAATGTTGCTCTGCGGTATTTTGTCCCTTTTCCTGACGAAGCTCTTGCTATCAACCTTGCTTTCCAAAATACTCCAGACACAATAGTCCAACGGATTGGTATCCGGTAATTTTGGTGGCCGATGTGAGCTGGAAATGAAGCGAGGAACCTCATTTTGTAAACATTCTTGGGGGGAGCGTGCCGAGTGCGATGATACTGAGTCCCATTGGAATGTCCAAGGTCTGCGGCAAAAATGTTTGCGTGCCCAAGGCTTTAATACACCCTCCATAATATTTTCTCGATAATATTAGGCATTTATTCTGATGCCACGGTCGATTAATACGAGCGGAGAGCGATATTTGCCAAATATAATATTGTGATATGTTCAGCTCACGAGACATTTTGGCCACTGCGAAAGGTTTCGATCAAGTCGAGTCTTTACTTTTCGAACCATTTCTGCTGATGTTGCTATTTTACTTCCGTCCACTTCCTTGTCGTCGGGCTACGTTACCAGTATCACGATAACGAGCGATGGTACGAGACACAAAAGATTTATTCACATTTAAATGCTGGAGTGATCTAACGATATCCACTTGTGGTTTTCCAGCCAAATATTAATCAAATGGGAAAAATTATTATTTAAAGTTTGTCAGGAAGGTATGAAAAAGGGTCTATATTTTTATACCCTCCACCTTGGAAAGGAGGGTATATTAACTTTGTCATTCCGTTTGTAACATCCTTAAATATTCGTCTTAGACCCCATAAAGTATATATATTCATAATCAGCATAAAATTCTAAGTCGATTTAACGATGTCCGTCTGTCTGTCCGTCTGTCTGTCTGTCTGTCTGTCTGTCCGTCTGTCTGTCTGTTGAAATCACGATACAGCCCACATTATTTGACGTTGAGCTCCAAAATTTAGCAGAGCTATTTGCATTGTGTCTAGGATGGTTGGTATTGAAAATCAGATATATCGGTCCACGTTCTGGTATAGTCCCCATATAACGGTACCTCCCGATATTCGGTATTTTGATGATTTATGCCACGTTTTTCACGGATTTGTCTTAAAATTGGTATTTGTAGGTCATAGCAGGTCCCTGAGCGTGTGGCAAAACATTGCATGTATGGGTCCAAAATTTGGTATAGCCCCCATATAACGGTACCTCCAGATATTCGGTAATTTGATGATTTTTGCAACATTTTTTCACGGATTTGTCTGAAAATCGGTATTTGTTGGTCATAATGTGTTCCAGCTCCGGTGGCGAAACATTGCATGTATGGGTCCATGATTTGGTATAGCCCTCATATAACGGTACCTCCCGATATTCGGTATTTTGATGGTTTTTGCCACATTTTTTCACTGATTTGCCTAAAAATTGGTATTTGTGGGTCATAATGGGTCCTAGTTCGTGTGGCGAAACATTTTAATTATAGGTCCACGTTTTGGTATAGCCCCCATATAACGGGACCTCCCGATATTCGGTAATTTAATGATTTTTGCCACATTTTTTTCACGGATTGTCTGAAATTTGGTATTTGTTGGTCATAATTGGTTCCAGCTTCGGTGGCGAAACATTGCATGCACGGGTCCATTATTTGATATAGCCCCCATATAAAGATACCTCCCGATATTCGGTATTTTGATGGTTTTTGCCACATTTTTTCACTGATTTGTCTAAAAATTGGTATTTGTGGGCCATAATGGGTCCTAGTTCGTGTGGCGAAACATTGTAATTATAGGTCCACGTTTTGGTGTAGACCCCATATTACGGTACCTCCCCATAATCGGCATTTTAATGGTTTTTGCCAAATTTCTTCTAATGTTTATTTTACCTTAAGGTGGAGGGTATTAAAAGTTTGGCCCGGCCGAACTTAATGTTTTTTTACTTGTTAATTTGGACTTGACGTAAGCGTTATAGAAATATAACGATGTAGCACCTTTGGCAACAAGTAGAAGACTTTCAAAGATATTGCTTATCGAGCAGCTCTGGTTTATATATAGCACAGAAATTTTTATCTCTAATCCTTAAAAATATTTCTACTTTTCAATAAAGAAAAAATGCACATGAAACGGAACTTAATTTACAACAAATATACCAATTGTAATATTCGGAAATATGCCAATTTGAGCAACTAGAAAGCTCCAAGTAGTAAAAATGTCTTTTCTATGTAAAATGTGAATAAAATGACAGAAAGTGATCATATCAGATGGGGCCGGGTGGGATGGAACATAAAATGGATCAAAATGAGAATCGGTAATAAGATTATGATTATCATTTTCCAATTTTCATCAATTTTTCGTCGGAAACAAAAATATTGTTGTTTCAATAAAAGACCGACAATTAGAAAAAGATATGCCTACATTTTTTCTATCGTTGGTCTAAGCCTAATTAAAAGATTGTAATGAATCATAAGCATGCAGTCTTTAAAATAATTTTGAACTCAAACTATTCCATTTGAATATATCGTTAAAGTTATTTCCGCTTTATTTTAAATGCATCTATATTTCATAGGAAGTAAATTGAAATTCAAGATGCCAGCAAATGAAGTTCTAAAAGGAACAAAAAGTACACAAAAAAAAAATTACTGTCCCATCCATGCTGCCAAATACGTCTATACCTGAGTGCAGATAAAACCCAAGCAAATCTCTAATGGTTGTCTCCGTTGTAAAATCGCATTTTCGCTCAATTTAGACTAAAAATAAAACACTTGAAGCCACTAAAACTGTAGACACTTGAGTATTCTAGAGCTGTGCGAAGAAGAATAGCCAAAAATGAAAAACGAAATAATTTAAATGCAATAAAAATATCGTTAAAAAGGCGTAGAGCAACGACCAATAGAACAAATCACGATAAGGACTCCATCACCACCTTTGCCGTCGAAATGCTCCAAACTGTTATGGCCGTCGCCAAAGTCCAAAAGTACCATAAACTTCTTCATCGACTGGCAGAAGCATATACGCCATAGGGGCACAAAAACGACTGTCTATGGTTTTAATCTGGCATTTTCATTTCTTACTTTTGTTTTTGAAAAAGCTAAAAAATGAAGAACAAAGACAAAAACGATTATTCTAAAATTTGGCTGCGTCAAATTGTAAATATTCTCATTGTTTGGGGGAGTAGACCCCAAGAAATACATAAAGCACTTGCTGACTTGAAGGAAGATAGGACATCAACATATTCAAACGAATTTGTCTGGTCGTTCCGGTTATTTCACAACACACGATTGTGTATTTTTGAATTAGGGTTGAACACACAAAAAAGTGAAAACTGGTGAAGTCTCCACTTCATAAAGATAATGGGAAATTTCAATATCGCCAATGCAGACAAAATATAAAGTTAAATTGGATTTTTTTTTTTTTTTTGGTTTAGATCGGATTAATAATCTGTTAAAGAAGACGTTTGCAACAGTATTTTCCATAATATCCTTTCTGCTTATTGGCTCAATATCGTACTGCTCAATATCGGTTTATATTATACTTTGAAGTAAATAAATCCCGAACAGATTCGATTTCATTTTAATTAGAACAGTTTTGCCATTAAACCCTTCCCGAAACAGTAATTTATATTTGATATTGTTGATGAGAAATCACTCTGCCAAATTCAGTGGAAATACTTTGAAATTGAAATACAGCTCGCATATATGTTCCGATATGCATAAATTTTCAAAGTGGACATCCCTAACTTTAGCATACTTACAATGCCCTTTTAAATAAATTACTGAATTTTTGCCCACAACTATGTTAACATCTCAGAAAAATAAATTCCTTTGCCATGAGCAAAAACTAGTAGACTTTGAACTTTAAGCAAATTAACATTACCCCACAACATTACGGTGACCATTGATTTCTGTCGACAAGCAAAAATAGTAAATTTTACTTAAGGAAAATAGGTCCAAAAATGTCGCACAGACTGTTACAAAAACGCATGACGATGAAATAAATTACCTGTGACTTCAAAGCTTAATAATGAATGAAACATTCGTTTGTGGTTGATTTGTTAATTTGAATTTATGTATTTATATATGTAAAAAAAATATGTAAAAAATTGATTAAAATCCCGAACCTTTCGATTTAAATATCATGAAGTCAAACGTTGCTACAAAAATATGGCACCATGACATTTGATCCTTTCACACAAACTCGAAATTGTTATAGAAACCGATACCGTAATATTATTCAAAATTGGATTGTTCAGGTGTTTAATTCTCCTCCGTGTGTTTATCCTAAGATCTTTGGTGTGGAAAAAGGATATTATCGGCCCACCTTAAGGTGGCACATTTCGAAGATTCCAACCACGATTTGCAAATAAAATTATATTTGTTTTAGTATCTTGGGTTCTCATCATGTAAGTTCTTTCCTCTAGAAAATTGTCATCAAAGGCCCAATATATGATACAGCCTCCAAATAAAAGTACCACCCGTTTTAAAGTAGTTTGAGTGTTTCACACGCAATTTCCAACTAACATAGTTGTAAGCTCATATATTCTTGATCAGCGTAAAATTCTATAACGATTTAGCCCTGTCCGTCCGTCTATCCATCAGTTGTAATCACGCTACAGTCAAAACCAATAAAGATAGGAAGCTAAAGTTTCGCACATATCTGTCTTTTGTTTGCAAGCAAGTCAAGTTCAAAGATGGAAGCTATATCGGTCCACGATATCGTATAGCCCCCGTAAAACGGTACACCCGATATTCGGTATTTTGATGATTTTAGCCACATTTTTCAATGGAATTGTCTTAAATTCTACACGAGGAGTTCTTTGTGAGTACACATCCCCTGGAAGAGATGTATCAATATAGGTCCACGATATCGTATAGGCCCCATATATCGGTACCCCCGATATTCGGTATTTGATGATTTTAGCCACATTTTTCAATGGAATTGTCTGAAATTCTACACAAGGAGTTCCTTGTGGGTACTTTATCCCTGGAAGAGAATTATCTATATGGGTCCATGATATTGTATATCCCCCATATAACGGTACCTCCCGACATTCGGTATTTTCATAATTTTTGCGACATTATTTACTGCAGTTGTTTTAAATTTCGTACATATAGTTCGAAACCGGTACTACAGCCTATGACATAAATTACTTATGCAGGACCATGTCTTTGTATAGTGTGTTAGTTAGTGATTTTCTGAATCATGTTCTGTCCTCCGACTAAGAGAATCGTTAGCTAGGATCACGTTTTGAACTGGCTCTCATTAAGTTGAGTGGTCGGGAATTCATTTACACAGGTACTTCAGCTCGTTGTTCCACAGGAGCTTCAGATCGTTTTTCCGCTGGAGTCTTTGGCTATTTGTCCCACAGTGGGAAGCCACAGGTGATTTAGAGGACTTTGTTGTTGAAAAATAGTTAGAACTAATACCATTATTGTTGTTTTTATAAAAAACAACATTCATTTATTAGTGGACAATGATGGCAATTTTTACCAAGGTGAGGTTGGAAATACCTAGGTTTCGGGATTAAGCCTAACTATTTTGCAACAACAAAATACTACAGTATCCTGAACAAACATGCCAACACTGTTCTGGTAGTCATAAATTGTAGTTGTAGCTAGATAAGTTTTCTTTGCAAACGTATCGACAGTGAACTGCCGTACCCTAACGAGTTTCGGTCCATTTTAGAACGATTATACAACGAGCATCCCAGACATCTTATTCGACCTGGACATCTTTTTTAGCATATCTCTACAGTGAGTCGAACCCGAACAATCTTAAAAGAGTTGGTCATCTTCTCTCGAATATTTCTACAGTGAACTGGGATACCCGAACGATTATACAACGAGTTCCCTATCCGTCCCAGAAGACATCAACATCCTGAACACCAAGCCCTGTTACCACTCGCCAGCCTCGACGACCATCGTTAACATAAAGCAAAAAAATCATAATTCCTCACTACATTCAGCCAAACGATATTCAACGACAATTCATTAATATTCCTGATTACCTTCAAATTATCAACATCCCGAACGCTGACATCAATCCGAACACCAACATCGTAATTCCTGATTGCATTCAACCAATGGATGTCACATGATCATCCCTCAAAGTTCACGAATCGTGAACATTATGAATGCCACCATCAAACATCGAAATTCGACCACTTGTCAATACCCGACGACTATCCATCAAACTTTCCGATTACTTTTAAATCCACGGTAACCTAAACATTATGAACAAAGGGACAACACAACATCATAGTTCCCGATTATCCACTACTACCATCTCTACCATACATGGTAAAAGTCGAACTTCCTATTATCAATTCCAGCTGAAGAACTCTATTTAAAATTACCAACCATCACCGAAGTCAATTCGCCATCCCATATTTTATATTCATATTACCGCATTTGAAAACGAGCAGATTGTAATTTATTATTGACTTCAATAAAATATCTGATTGAATCCCTCAGAAAAAGAAAAATATACTCTCTTTAGTTATTATGGTTTAGTGGGTTTTTATGGAGATTCTGACTATAGCTGAGCTTACCTCAGCTGTCGAGAAAATCATGTTACATTCGACTACTTCAGTCGACACTATACTAAGTCTATCTCGACAAAATTTTATTGAAATGTATTTTAGGTCGGTAGAATTTTAATTATTGAATGTGAGATATAGTTCCATGATTTGTTATATTCTTCATATAACGGTTTTTGGGGGTTTAAACCACAGTTTTCAACTAAATTTGCTATAGATTGGCAGTTATTGTCCCAGTATTCGGAAAACGTCTTTTTAAAGAAATGTCTTCATAAGACTAAGTTAAGATATTTTAGCCATATTAGCCATTAAGTTCAAGCTAGGTAGAGCATTTGCCTTCTTTCGTTTTATCATCTGGGGCACTTGATGGACAACTGAATAAATTTTGTAATTAGCTACACATTCATTAGTTTTATGTCAACAAGCTGTAATTGCTGTCAATACACCCATGCCGATGTATGTGTACCTTTGTATGGCTATAGCCAATAGGAGAGTCTCGTTGTCCTTTGTTGTAATTGCATCATAAAACCATTTCTGAAATTCATTTTTGTTGTCACTCTTTCTACCCTACGCAGCGTTTAATAGACCTGCAACTACAATTATCTCTTTTGACCCAGCTTTAGAAGATCAACAACTTTATAAGGTCCATAAGCTTACTCTTGTGTGGATTGTTTACCGGCATTCCAAAGGTCGTCGTCGCCGGTTGTGTCAGTGTGTGTGTGTGTGTGTTTGTGATTTTTTCCTCCAGCATTTTTCTGGCCATATTCATTTGTTTGCTTTGTTATGCTTGTCGTTGTTGTTGCTGTTTCATTTTTGGTAAAACAACACATAAATGTCTTGTATCTTGAAGAAAATTAATGTCAGCATAACCTCAGTGTTTCGAGATTGAGTTGGAAATTGTTCCTTGGAGAACTAACATCGTATCACCAACATTATTATGGCCAAGTGGACATTTTCATTGTGGTGACATTCAAATGTGTTTGTGTGTGCATTTGTGTATAGGTGGATATGTTTGTCTTGTTGTACTGGCTGACTTGCTATGCCACAGGATCTACTTAAACATGAATCGATACATACTTACAGGGTGGAGCAAAATTTATTTTCCTAATTTGTGTGTTGATGTTTTATCAGCAAGTTTTTCTCAATAACATTTTGTAAAGGCATCTATTTTTAGCATCTTTTGAATTAACATTAGATGATTAGTTATATTGTTTTAAAGTCCATCACCATACTATAGTGCATATTCTTTTCATATGATATAGCCAAAATATAACGGTGATATACAATTAGAGAAACTAAGGAAAAGTTCACTTTTACATGTAAAATATACAATAAATAGTAGAAAGTGACCTAAAAAATTATAGTCATTGTTAGGTGTGGGCAGACTCCTAAGGCCCCACCCTGCTTGAACCCTTATGTGTCCATATTCTTCTTTATTCTTTCTATATTAGGAATTTTACGGATTTCAGTCCACTTTCAACGGAAGGTTTTCAAATTTGGTATTTGAAACTCGCAATACGCTCATGATTTGACATAGCTTCCATATAACGGTACCGCATTTTTATACCCAGGGCCACATTGTGATACAGGGTATTATGAAATCGAGTATTTGTGTGTAACATGCAGAAGCAAAATTGAGATGAAATTATCCACAAATCCTTGGTTTGGTCCAACGACGAAACCTATTGATATTGGTGGGATCGGTCCAGATTAAATCCAAATTTGGACATAGCTCCCATATTTATCTTCGTCCGATTTCAATGCTATTGTGCGCCATGTGTATAACATTTGCCCAAATAACATGTATTTAACAGAGTTCATACTTTGAGCATGTATTTTAAATTCAAATTTAAAAATCGGTTCGGACATATATACAGGGTGAGATGAAAAAACTGCAACAAACTTTAGACTGATGACCTTTCTAAGCCACCCGTCCGACAGCTGTTAAAATTAGTCGAGTGACAGCTCATTATATAGTTTACAAGTCTACACAAGCATTTTGGTGAAAAATTTCCAGAAAACTAGTTATTCATTATGGAATTCAAGCGTGATAGTGTGATTTCTTTATATTTGGCTGGAAAAATACATGTGGCTATCGTAAGAGCACTCCAGCATTTAAATGTGAATAAATCTTTTGTGTCCTGTACCATCGCTCGTCGACGGAAGAAAACAGCAACATCAGCATAAATGGTTCGAAAAATAAAGAAAGTCGCTTCGAAACCCGCGTCGGAATATTCCATTCGGCAAATATTGAAAAATGAGCTCGGGTAAAGCCCGAACAAATCTAAACTTATTCTAAAATTTGATGCTATTTCCCTCGAAACTCGGTTTTCATATATCTATTGCTTTAATATATATATCACATCATTCTATAGCAATGTTATTTAGTACGTACGTTTATTTGCAACGAGCAGCTCTAGTAAGTAAGTAAGTAATGCTTAGTGGTGTAGGGTGTCATATAGTTTGACCTTTCCTTACTGGCTATTTTTAAAAACAAGTCGAATATTGAATTCTGATGCTTTCATTATACCCTCAGCCATATGGCTATTTATACCCTTAGCTATATGGCATTGATACGGTCAAAACGTGCCTAGTCGAAAAAACTGTTTTAGACTCTAGGTCTCTTTGTACCAAATCCGTTTCCGGAAATTTGGAACCGATCTAGCGATGTCCGTCCGTCTGTCTGTATCTGGGAGTATCCCATTTGGTAAACACTTGGTACATCGGTACATATTTTTACAAATTTAGATCGAGTTCGGAGATGGGCAATATCGGTCCACTCCTTCTGGTACCTGCCCCATAAAAGGTCGAAATTTTCAAAAAAAAAAAAAAAATATATATATATATATATATATATATATATATATATATATATATATTCTGCAGAGAAAGAGAAGCAATAATCCAATTTTGCTCCATATTTAAAAATCCTAATATTTGCCTTAGTTCTCGGTCAGGTGCAAAAATGGATAATATCGGTTCACTCCATCAAGTGCTTCCCCCACAATGGGTCAAAATTTTGAATAATTACAACTCTTAAAATTTTGAATATCCATGAAGGTCATAAAGGTGAAATAAGCATCAGGTTCTATTCAGATTTCACACATACCATTATTTCTGCTAACACAAGATCTGTTATGAAGATGGGATATATCGGTCCACTCCTTTTAGTACCTCCCCCACAAAAGGTCGAAATTTTGAATATCTGTTAAGCTCATAAAAAGCGAAACTAACATACGATTCCATTCCAGACTTGGTACATCGCAATATTTCCATTAACACAAGATCTGTTATAAAGATGGTAGAGATCGGACCAATTCTTTAGCTACCTGCCCACATAGAGTTCAAGATTTTGAAAAACAAATCACTCAAAGAAAGCGAAATAAGCATCCAACTCCCCTCAAATTTCACACGTACAAATATTTTTGCTAACACAGGATCTGTTGTTAAGATGATAAATATCTGCGAACCCCTTTCTGGTACTTCACCCACAAAGGGTTACAATTTTCAATATTTTATCTGTCATAACTTGCGAAACAAGTCAGCTATTCTTTACAACTTGCTATGTCCAAATATTTCTCTCAACCATTGACCTGAGATGAATATGTAAATTATGATTTCGCATAAAATTGGATATAAATGTTCTGTTTCCTTTAAAATTTTCCCATATAAATATTTTTATCTGTATTAGATGAAGTATGAACATGGAATACTTCAGTCCGCTATATCTGTTACCTCACGCATATTTTCACATTTTCCAAAAAAATGCATATATCTCATATAATGTACAGGAAGTAGTCGATACAGTCCAAATGTGGCAAGTTTTAATATTTGTATCAGTCTTAGGCCAGATACGAATTGGACAATATTGGCCAACTGCTTCGGAACCTTCTCCATAAAGGGACAACAGTTTGAATAATCATTACTCAAGGCTGGGGATATACATCTGTCGGCAAAATCGACTGATACTATTTTACTTAACTGACTGATACTATTTTTTAAAGTATATTCATGTTGAAGAATATTGAGCCAAACTTTGGAATGTTTTAAAACTAGTATTCGAAACAACCATTAAGTTTTCAAATTTGTGTCAAATCATTATATTTTGTCCATTTGGATTGTGTCGGAAAAAGCAATATTGAGACAGGATTTTGGTATTCAAACCCAACCCCAAAGTCGTATTATCGAATAATAGTTCTATTTTTAGATTACTAAAGTTAAATTTGTGTATAATTTCTCTACTTTTTTCTGTTCTGCTATTTTATTCACCTGTAGAAGGTGTCGAACTAGCGATCTTCTAGTTTGTAGTCGAGAACATCATGTGCTTAGCCAATGTTACGAACATTAAACGAAACTTGACGGAGTGTGTGTACGTGGGAAAACTCTTCGTATTTTTCCTTTTTAGGCTCTTTGTTCACTCTGTGCAGCATGATAAAAGTAACTCATTACATCTTAGTTTACAGGTAATGCAGAGGGTATGATATAAATATTTAAGTATTCCATTGTTTTATTATTTGAGATCTTGATTACATTTGTCTAGAAACCATTTCACATCAAATCGTCCCTTATATGAGAATTTATTGTGTTCTAAGTAATTTTTGACAGATACTGACAGGTTTGACCTATAAATTTCGAAATTTTTGTTAGACAAGTACCAAAAATATTTAAAGTAGTACCGTATTAAAATAAACACTAAAAAATAAACACGCATATTTCGATTCACCCTCATCACATAAAAGGTTTACCATCATAGTTGGCTGGTATGTGTTTTTTTTTCCTTTTGTTATATGAAAATATATGTATATACGTACATATGTATAATATTAGGTTTCACGTTGTATATGCCATCGTCAGTGGGAAAATATGCTTAACTATGTGTGTATGTGCCTCTGTCTCGATTCCTTTTTATACCATGCAAGTTAAAATGTTGTTACCATTCCTATCTTTGGATGTCATCAAAAACAATGTCTTTATTATATTTTTCTTGGTTTTCTGCCAAATTATTATGAAGTCAATATTTTTCTTTCTATTTCTTAGGTGAACATTCATGCATATTCATTTTGTTGTTTCTGCATCTAGACATGAACTCAAAGGATACTTTTAGGCTGGAGATTGTATAGTAAGGAAAATATGTTGAATTCTTGCCTTTTTTGCTATACATTTTAAATTTATTCTTACTATTTTACATTAAGTGATTTTACTAGACTATAATGGATAGCCACATGAATAGAATGTGGCTTAAGATACAACCACATACAATAAATGCTACATAACGGCATACACATACATATGCATATAAAAATCGTTTCTTATGATAGAAAAATATAAGCTAATTTTTATTCATATCGTGGTCGTTAGAAAAAATATTATTGGTCTGGAATTTGGTTTCGTCTATTCATGTAGTTCCAGCATTATTTAATTCGAGAAATGAGAAAATGCAGCGAACGTATAGGCGGGTTGGGTCACGCATAGGCGAGTAAAGCAATGTAATTTAAAAATTGCACATTTAGAAATTTAAATCCTCAATAATCTTTTTAATTGAAATAATGCAAAATAATCTTGAAAATATAGAAAAATATTACTTATTTTGAACTACTACCTCAACCACATAATAAAGTAAATTTAACAAGTAAAAAAGCAGTAAGTTCGGCCGGGCCGAACTTTCAATACCCTCCACCATTTGGAACGAATTAGAATATATTCAAAAAAAAAAATAAAATCCATTGAAAGTTCTGTTAAAATCTTTAAAATACCTAATATCGGAAGGTTCTGATATATGGGGGGATATACGCTATTGCGGACCTATATAGAAAAATCTACGTCTGAGGTAAAGTACTCACAAGGAACTCCTTGTATGGATTTTCAGATAATTCCATTGGGAAATGTGGCTAAAATCATCAAAATCCCGAATATCGGGGGTACCGTTATATGGGGGATATACGATATTGTGGACCTATATAGACAAATACCTTTAAGGGGTTAAAGTGCTCACAAAGAAATCCTTGTGTGGATTTTCAGAGAATACCATTGGAATATGTGACTAAAATCATGAAAATACCGAATATCGCGGGGTACCGTTATATGGGGGCTATACGTTATCGTTAACCTATATAGAGAATTCTCTGTCGGGGGTAAAGTGCTCACAAAGAAAACCTTGTGTACAAAGAACCCCTTGTGACCATTCCGTTGAAAATATGGCTAAAAACATCAAAATACAGAATATCGGGGGTACCGTTATATAAGGGCTATACGATATCGTGGACCTATATAGGTAATTCTCTGTCGATGTATAAAGTACCCACAAGGAACTCCTTGTGTGGATTTTAAGACAATTCCGATAAAAAATGTGGGTAAAATCATAAAAATATCGAATATCGGGGGGTACCGTTATATGGGGGATATACGATATCGTGGACCTGTATAGACAATTCTCTCTCAGAGGGTGAAGTACTCACAAGGAACTACTTGTGTGGATTTTAAGACAATTCCATTGAAAAGTGTGGCTAACATCATCAAAATACCGAATATCGGGGGGTACAGTTATATGGGGGATATACGATATCGTGAACCTATATAGACAATTCTTTTGAGGGGGTAAAATGCCCACAAGGGACTCCTTTAGTGGAATTTCAGACAATTCCATTGAAAAATGTGGATAAAATCATCAAAATCCCAAATATCGGGGGTACCGTTATATGGGGGCTATACGATATCGTGGACCTGTATAGGCAATTCTCTCTCAGAGGGTAAAGTACTCACAAGGAACTACTTGTGTGGATTTTAAGACAATTCCATAGAAAAATGTGGCTAACATCATCAAAATACCGAATATCGGGGGGTACAGAATGACGAACTTAATATACCCTCCATGCTTTTTTTGGTGGAGGGTATAAAAAAAGTAAGGAAAAGTCAAAAAATAAAAAAAGTAAAAAAAAAGTAAGGAAAATGGAATTTCACTTTGTTGCAGCTTTTTTATCTCACCCTGTAAATCGACTCAAAAGTGATTCTATTAAGATCCTCAAAAGTAACTATGGACCTATCGCACTTCCTTCTCTATGTTACAAACAAATGCCCAAAAACATAATACCCTTACCACTATGTGGTGTAGGGTATAAAATAGCTTTGTACACATGTGATTTTTCAGCAATATGAAGTTGAGTGAGTTGCACCCGATTTTAGTTATTTTCTCGCTGTTTGATCCGTTGATATATATACAATTCGAGAAAACAGCCAACTACAAATATGTACCTATGATCTTAGTAGGCAACTTTTAAGAACATATGAAGTTTCTACGAGCGGAGCTTAAAAGTCAAATATAGAAAAAACCGCAAGAATTCGTTTGTTATAATTGTTTTTCCTCAGTTTGGTGTATAGGACCTGAGAGTTAACAAGTAAAAAAGCAGTAAGTTCGGCTGGGCCGTACTTTAGATACCCTCCACCATTTGGAAAAAAAATTAGGAATTAAAAAAAAAAAAAAATAAAATCCATTAAAAATTTTGTTAAAATTTAAAAATACCGAATACCGTAAGGTGCCGATATATGGGGGGATATACGATATTGTAGACCTATATAGACAAATCTATGTCTGGAGGTAAAGTACTCACAAAGAACTCCTTGTGTAGAATTTCAGAAAATTAAGTTGAAAATGTTGATAAAATCATCAAAATACCGTTATATGGGGGCTATACGATATCGTAGACCTATATAGATAATTCTTGTTTAGGGGGTAAAGTGCTCACATTGAACTCCATGTGTAGAATTTCAGACAATTTCGTTGAAAAATGTGGCTAAAATCATCCAAATACCGAATATCGGGGGGTATCGTGCACCTAAAGACTATTCTCGTTCAGGGGGTAAAGTGCTCACATAGAACTCCATGTGTAGAATTTTAGAATTAAAAATGTGGCTAAAATCGTCAAAATACCGAATATCGGCGTGTACTGCTATATGGGGGCTATACGATATCATGCACCTAAGGGGTAAGGTGCTCAGGGGGTAAGGTGCTCACAAAGAACCCCTTGTGTAGAATTTCAAAACAATTCCGTTAAAAAATTTGGCTAAGATCATCAAAATACCCAATTACGGGGGTACCGTTATATGGGGGCTATACGATATCGTGGACCCATATAGACAATTTTCTTTTAGGCGGTAAAGTACTCATAATGAACTCTTTGTGTGTAATTTTAGACAATTCCATTGAAAAATGTGGCTAAAATCGTCAAAATACCGAATATCGGGGGATACCATTATATGGGGGATATACGATATCGTGGACCGATATAGCCCATCTTCGAACCTGACTTGCCTGCAGACAAAAGACAGATCTGTGCAAACTAAGCGGTTGTTGTACTTGCTAAAGTCATAATCTAAATCACAACAATGAATTGTTGTATGATCAATTGTAAACAATTAGTCTCCGATGAACCAATGGTATCCTGTTGGCTATGTCTGGATTCTTATCACGTGAGGTGTATCCAACTATCACCACGAACCGCTGATAATTTAAGGGAAAATAAGGGTCTACGCTGGTGCTGCACCAAATGTAGGGTATTAGATGCCGAATTTTTCAAATTCTTCAAGAAAACTCGTACCGAATTACAAGATATAAGCACTGAATTCCGATCATTGGCTGATAGATTTGAAAAATACAAGGAAATGTTAGATCAAACAACCTACTTAGATCAGTTCTTGCAGTCTCCGCCTGATTCTCTACGAAAAAGAAAGAAACCGACTGAAGTTACATTAGATAACCCAATGAATGAAATTATTACGCGGAAAATTCCGCTGATTACCATCCAAGAAACACCATCCAAAACTGCTTCGTCATTAATTTGTAATCAGAATCGTGCAGTAGTAACTGAGTTAACACCGTCCAAAATCCCTTCTACATCAAAATCTGCACCACTTTCAATACCTACGTCCGAACTAACTCCGTCTGTGTCAAAAAAGTTTTTCTCTCCTCAAATCACGCCAAAGTCGCTGCTTCAACGTCTGAGGATGATGTCATATCATTTATAAAGAGCAAAATAAATGTCGATGCTGAAATAAAAGTTTATAAATTCAAATATGCGGAAAAACGAAGTAAAGCTTCTTTTAAAATTCTTGTTCCTGAGGATATTTTCGAAATAATAGTTAACCCATCCTTTTGGCCTGCAAAAGCCGTTATACACGAATATATTTATAGAGAAGTTCCAAAATCAGATATTGTATATTTACCAACATCTCAATCAAAAAACTAAATATTGTTCCTACTCTTGATAATTTTAATCTAGTTTATCAGAATGTTAGAGGTTTAAACACTAAACTATCTTCCTTATTTATAAACAGTTATATTCTGAATTATCATGTTATCGCGTTTACCGAATCTTGGCTTTCAAGCAATATCTACGACGCAGAAATTTTATGTTCCAAATTTCAGATTTTTAGACGTGATCGTACCGATAGTTTAAAAAGTAGAGGCGGTGGAGTCCTTATCGCCGTTTCTTCTCAACTACCTGCTGTCGAAATTTTCATCTCTACACCGCTGGATATTGAAATAGTTGCTGTAAAGATTCGCCTTAATCATCTAACAATCTGCATTATTTGTTCTTATCCCACCATGCGCAAGTATTGATACATATATTAAGCATGTTTCGTTTATTCTTTATGCCTTTCGGCATGCAAAATCCGAAGATTCTTTGATTACTCTTGGAGACTTCAATCTTCCTAACTTAAAGTGGATTGAAAATGAGGATAATAAAGAATATTTACCAGCTGAATTGAATGAAAATTCAAAACAATTTATTGCTCCATTAATTAGTAGTGGTCTTTCACAAATTAATAAAATTAGCAACATATTTGGAAGAACCCTTGACCTTATATTTGTCAATAATCCTTCAGATATTTTACTCTCCAGTTGCAATCCCATAACCCTTCCTGAAGACAAGCATCACCCTAACTTAAACATTCAAATCCCATTATCCACTCTTTCCACAAAACCATAAGAAATCCTACCACACTAAATCCACATATTGCTTCTCAAAGACGAATTATGTACGCCAAAATTCACATCTGAGTTCATTATATTGGCCTACGTTGTTATCACTTAGTTCTTTAGATGAAATGTTAACCGTGTTTTATCATACCTTAGAATCATCTATATCACAAAATGTTCCAAAAACCGCAGCTTTTAAGAATGTTGGTCCTCCGTGGAATACACCGCTTTTATCTAAATTGAAGAATAAAAAGAATAAACTCTACGCAAAGTTTAAGAGAAGTGGTTCACATTTAGAGTTTAAAAACTATTCTGTCATAAGATCGCAATATATGGTCTTAAATAAGCAGCTTTATAATAATTATATAAGTAAAATGAAGAATGAAATGCTTTCAAATCCCAAATCCTTCTGCGCCGATATAATGGATTTCCAAAAACGTTAAAATTTGGTCACATTATTGTAGAGGATGATATTGAAATCTCAAATATATTTGCATCTTTTTTTGAAACTACATATTCCACGAAATCGCACAACGATAATTACCTATACCCTTACTTAGTTTCAGAATTTTCATCAATTCATGTTCCCAGTTTCAATGTACAGACTGTGTTAAATAACTTAAAAGTGCTCAGGAGTACGACTGTTCCCGGCCCTGATGGAATTCCAGCATGTATACTAAAAAATTGTGCCGAAAATTTAGCATTGCCTCTCTGTATGTTGTTTAATAAGTCGTTAGGTTCTAGTTATTTTCCTGAATTGTGGAAGGAATCCTATATTGTGCCCTTGTTTAAAACAGGTAATAGAATTGATGTCACAAATTATAGAGGTATTGCAAAGCTTACCAAAACTTTTTGAAAAGTTAGTTACTGATATAATATCATTTCAAGTATCGTCTATCATTTTAAAATTTCAGCATGGTTTTAGAAAGCATCACTCAACTGTTACAAACATTCTGGAACTTACTACTGTTGTAAATGAAGGATTTAGAATGAAATGCCAAACAGACTGTATTTATTTAATGATTTCAGTAAGGCATTCGATAAAGTAAACCATAAGTTATTGTTATATAAGTTGCATAGCATGGGTTTTAGTGCCTCATTATTAGACTGGATAAAATGTTATTTAACGGGTAGATCACAAAGGGTGAAATTTGGCAACATAATTTCGAATAAAATTAATGTAAGTTCTGGTGTACCACAAGGAAGCCATCTTGGACCTGTTCTCTTTACACTATTTATAACGACTTACCTAACGTAATATGCCATTCTAAAGTCCTAATGTATGCGGATGAATATTTCTTCCATTAAATGTTGAATCGAATCAACAGCTTTTACAGTCTGATCTCAACAACTTTTACCAGTGGTGTATAGATAACCTTTTGGAATTAAACATTAAAAAATGCAAACATATGTAATTTTTTAGAGTTAAGAAAATCGCGTCGAGTTACTATTTTAATAATTGTCTAATCGACTCTGTAACATGTGTGAATGATCTTGGAATCTATTTGGATCATAGACTTGACTTCCGAGAGCATATTTCTTTGACTATTAATAAAGCATATAAAAGTTTGGGCTTTATAAAAAGATGGAGTAAAGAATTCTTGGATCCATTAGTTTGTAAACAACTTTACATTTCTTTTGTGCGCTGCATCTTAGAGTATGGGTCTGTAATATGGGATCCAGGATACGTCATTCATTCTAATTTATTAGCAATTTTTATTATTTTGTCTTCGTCGTCATAGTTGGACCCAACAAACATTGCCAAGTTATGAACATAGGTTAAACCTAATAAAGCTACCTACATTGAAAAGCCGCCGTACTATGCTAAATGTAACTTTTTTATTAATGGTTATTCATGGGAAGATATTGTCAGATGTTATTCTAGATAAACTTCACATAAACGTCCCATATAGACCAACGCGAAACTATCAATTGCTTCATATAAATTATTATTCTACAAACTATGCCAATAATGATCCTTTACGTCGTCTCTTCCTTGAATTTAATAAATTTTATAATTTAATTGATCTAACAGAGAGTCGCGATTCTTTAAAACGGAAATTGACTTTGCACTTAAACAGAGTTTAGTTTCTAAACCTCTACATTTTTTTCTTTTATAAAAATAAAAAAAAATCTTAATTGTATATAGCAATTTAGTTTTTAATTTAGTCTGTAAGGATTTGTAATCTATAGACTTAAGAAAAATAAAAAAAAAAATTAGCTTCCTATCTTAATTCGTTTTGACTGTAGCGTGATTACTCTATTATAGTATTATACTTTTATAGTCCCCATATGACTGTACCTCCCTATATTCGGTATTTTCATGATTTTAGTGACATTGTTCACCGGAATTGTTTAAGATTTCGTATAGGATGTCCCTAATGGAACATGACAAAAATTGTCCATGCAGGTCCAGTACTTCGTATAGCCCCCATATAACGGTACCTCCCATATTCTGTATTTTGCTGATTTCAGCGACATTATTCACCGGAATTGTCCCAAATTTCGTATTAGGTACTTCAATTTATGACAGAAAATTGTCTGTGCAGGTCTCCGCATAGTCTTCATATACGGGTACCTCCCTATATTCGGTGTTTTGATGATTTCAGTGACATTATCCACAATTGCTTCCAATTTGAAATTGAAGTCTCTAATGGGTACTACAGTCTTTGACAAAAAATTGTCTATGCATGTCCAAGTCTTCGTTTAACCCTAAAAATATCGGTTCCTCCTCATATTCGACATTTTGTTGTTTTTGCGACATTATTCACCGGAATTGTTTTAAGTTTCGTATATGAATATTGTAATGACCTATGACAAAAAATGCTTATGCAGATTCATGCCTTCGAGTGGACCCCAATATAACGCTAACTGCCTATATTCGGTATTTTAAGATATTAACGGAATTTGTAACGAAATTTACTTTTTATTTTATTATTATTATTATTTATTTTTTTGAAAATTCCCACATTTGTTCCAAAGTTCAAAGTTCGGCCCAAGCGAACTTACTTACTCTACCATAGTATGGAGGGTACATTAAGTTTGTCATTCCGTTTGTAACACCTCGAAATATACATTTTATACCCGACAAAGTATATATATTCTTGATCAGTGTATAGTTTCAAAGCATTTTTCTTTATGTAAATGATTTAAATTTCCCCACGGGTCCTTTTTTATCCCTTCGTTACATTTTGTCCACTACTGATTCATACGTCTTTGTTTATTTCGTAGACAAGGACAAATGTAGTAACAAAATGTAACGAGTAGCTTTTTTAAACATCTTAGCTTTTTTAATTCGCTAAGATTACTCGCTCATTGGTTCACGACCAGAAAGCATCAATCCCCTACATCCTGTAAAAAAGGTAATTTAATTGTTCCACGAACAATTATTCAATAAAATATACAGTCCACGACTGCATTGAAATAAAATTCTAAATATTGTGTTTTATTTTCTTTTACTTTCATTTTGCAACGCAAACATTGGTCCAATCGAGCCGGATTATTTTCAACGAAAATTAACCCGTCTCTTTTTTTTCTTTTACAAAGGCATCAACATCGACTTCGTCGAGGACAACAAAAACCAACACAAAAGATCAACGATCACCAACATTTATTTTATTTATTTATCTAAATAAATTAATAGCAGCAACACAGGTATGTACACATCTTTATTTATTTTACAAATAAAAAGTGTTGTACAGTGATTCCGTGTTGCGATAAATAATTAAAAAAAACCGTTGGTCGTTTTGCGCCTAAGTGTCCGTCCATTTGCCGTCGGTAAATTTAATTTCAAAAACAAAAATAAGTGTCAAATCAGTCCGCCGCTTCTGTTTACGACAAAAATTACACACACACAATCACAGAGAAATTTGATTCATTTCCATTTAATTTTTGTGTTTCGCGTATTTCTTTTATTTTTGTTTCTTTTTTTTTCTTTTCTTTTGATCATTTTGGTGTTTTGTTTTTCATTTATTTCTTCTACTTTCTTCAAAACACCAAAATCATCACAACAACAATTACCATATGTGAGAGTAATTGTCATCTCTGCTGATTGTTGCCACCTTGTGATATATTTGACAGTTACATATAAGTAACATATGATCGAATTTATTAGGGGTGTTCACACTTCCTAATTTTATCCAACATATCGATCAAAAAACACAAAAACATATCGATCAAAAATATTTTAGTGCCATTTTCGGATATTTGTTGTGTTGAATCCTTCGGATATCAACTAAAATTAAATTTTATTTGTGTTTTCGACACTGTGACCCTATATCCGGTCTCATTTATTGAAATATTATTATTTTTATATAAATATAATATAACATATTATATATTAAATCAAAAATCATTTAATTTTTATAAAACATTTTTGATTAATTTTTTTTTTGTGTTGTTGTCCGTTACCGATTGTAAACGTGCATCTTACAGTCCGTGCACCCTACAATCGGTTTTATTGACATTTTTGATATTTTTTGAATTTTTGATTTTTTATTTAAAATTTTTGATATTTTTTCGTCGGCAATTGTTATCATCGATACTTTGCCATAGTTTGCAGGTATTATACGATACACTGCAAACATTTTACGAAATTTGGAATACACTGAGAGAAATTTGAGTTAATATTTAATTCTTTTCTTAAAATTTCTATATATTTGTGGTTTAATCACGTTAAACCTCAACATTTCTGCCGTATCTACGATACTTTATTACAATTAGTCAACGACTAATTATAAAATCAGTGTATTTCTAATAAAGCACATTAATTTTCTTCAAGCATCTCGTGCTTTAAAGTACATTTCATTAATATTTTTGTGAAAAACTAATTTTTTTTTTGCATTTTCACACAAAATATTCGACATTACGTGTCAATTTCTAGAAATTAAAGCATTTCGTGCAAATCTTTCCAGATTTTTATATTTTTGCTATATATTTGTACATCTTTTCTAAAGATTTTCAAAGTAAGAATTGTTTTTCAAACCATTTTTTGAGAATTCTTGGTGTTTTTGCTACTTTTCCTACAGTTTTCTTAAACAAAATACAGTTTTCCACGAAAACTTTAGACATTTTTCTAATTTTTTTCTGAATTACGTTCATTTATTTGAAATAAAATGCCACTCACACCTCTAGATTTGTTCATCCGAGCTACTGATGCTTTGATTAAATTTGATGCCAACTTCAGTTCCCAACGGGACGATGAGCTCGATGTCTATATTTTAGAATTACAGGGAGCTGAGTTCAGAACGTTATGGGAAAAGGTGAAAACCGTTTTTGACAAGTGTTTTTATAATTTTGCAGAAGAAGACAGTTAAGGTGAGGACATCACTGCCGCTGACACCAAATACGATGTCGCATTTAGATGTTATCTAAAAGTTTTAGCTTCCATCAACAGAAAGTTAAATGAACTTCGGGCTCCGCCTAAGTCATCAATTGTGACATCGTCTCCTCAGGCTAGCGTAGGTAACAGGACTATATCTCGTTCCGAGATTAACACAGTCAATCAGCCTACTCCTCGTTCCGAGGATAGAGCTTTGATTTTGGAGGCTTCTCATTCGCCAATATCTTATAACTCATCACTCACATCCTGTGGTGGTGATAATTCTGGTCATAGGTTGAATTTATCTCCATGTGACATAGAAATATTTATATTTAGAGATTTATTCTCGGCAGTGTATATTAACAATATTGGCATAAGTGACATTGAGCGTCTATGTCATTTAAACAATAAGACCAGTGGCGACGCCCATAACATAGTGACTAAGTTTTCACTTACCCACAAAAACTTTGGTCTTGCGTGGAAAGCTCTCAAACAAACGTACGACAATCCACGTATTTTGGTGAACCACCAACTTAAACTTTTATTTGACCTGCCAGTATTAGACAGTGAGACAAGTTTAGGTTTAAAGAAATTGCAAAGAGGCACGGCAATGGTGAACATCGTTCACCAGGGTACCACGTACCCTGCCAGAGCATTAATTGACCCTGCTTCAGAAGCTTCTTTTATTACAGATCGCTTACAGCATATACTAGGCATCGCCTCCACTACCACTGTTGCTACAATTTCTGGCATTAATCAGGTAGTTTCGACTACGTCGCGCAAGTTGTGTTCAATTTGTATAAGTTCTCCATTGGATGCTTCGCTTTCAATGGAAACGACTGCCCTGATTTTACCTTCTATCTCTGGCAATCTGCCTTCGTTTTCTGTCAATAGCGACTTCGTTTTTCGTTTGCCAAATCTACGTTTGGCTGTTCCGAATTTGTTCAACAGTCGCCCCGTTGACCTTTTGCTGGGAGCAGATCTTTATTCGAAGATTCTGCTACAGGGAATTCATACTAATGTATTTAGCTCCCTAATAGCACAAAATACGGTCTTTGGTTGGATCATTACAGGTTTTATTCCCCCTCAACATCTATCAGTCTTTTCCGTTAAAGTCAGTATATCTGACGAAGAAAACCTTAACAAGGCTCTTCTTCGTTTTTGGGAACTGGAGGAAGTTCCTAACGTCCAATTTTGTCGCCCTCCGACCAGTTTTGTGAGGCAAATTATAAACGTACCACACGTCGGGATTCAGAGGGCAGGTTAGTTGGACAGGCAGACTTAGGATTTTCCCGGAATAATTGTTTACGACAATTTCTTCGAAATGAGGCATCCCTTCTTCGAAAGCCACAAATCAAGGCAGTCTACGACCAAGTGGTCAATGAGTATTTAGATTTGGACCATATGAGGCCAGTAGTTGCCGCGTCAACAAACTCTACGGTTTGTTACCTCCCCCACCATCCAGTAATAAATGGCGACAAGCAGACTACCAAGCTTCGACTGGTTTTCAACGCCTCGAATAAAACTTCCAACGGGAAAAGTCTTAATGATATTTTACATGTGGGTCCCACTCTGCAATTAGACTTGGTATTCCTCATTCTTAGGTGGAGATTATTTAAATTTGTATATAACTGCGACATCACACAGATGTATCGCCAAATTCGTGTCGATCCGGCACATACTCCACTACAGAGAATACTCTTCCGGGATTCTCCTCAAAAACCTGTTCAGGATTTTGAGTTGCAGACGGTGACATTCGGCGTAAACTGCGCACCCTATTTAGCCATACGGACGCTTTTACAGTTAGCTGACAATACTGACGATGAATATCCTCTCGCAGCACACATACTACGTAGGTGCATGTACGTCGACGACGTGCTAACAGGATATCATGACTTGCGTACAGCTTTAAATTCTAGCGATCAATTAAGATCTGCTCTTTCGTCCGCTAAATTTGAGTTGAGGAAGTGGACAGCAAATGACCGTGCTATTTTGCAAAATCTTCCTACGGAAGATTTAATAGACGCCAAAGTTCTTTCCTTTGTGGAAGCTAGCAGTTCCAACGTTAGGTATACATTGGAATGTTCAGCTTGATTTGTTTTATTTTAGTGTGAATGCTCTCCCCACTAAAGCCAACTATACAAAACGAGAAACTTTGTCCACTATTGCCAAACTGTTCGATCCTTTAGGTTGGTTAGGCCCCGTAATTGTGACAGCTAAAATAGTTATGCAGAAGATGTGGACAAATCGGATAAAATCGGCTGGGATGATGCACTTCTGTCCATGACAGAACGTGATTGGCAAAATTTTGTGGATTGCTACCAGGATGTGAATTCCGTTCAAGTTCCTCGGTGGGTCCATTATACGCCAAGTTGTTCCGCCGAACTTCATGTCTTTTCTGATGCCTCAGAAAAGGCATACGCGGGGGTGATATATATTCGGATTATAACGCCGAATAAAGACATTTATTCTCACCTCCTGACCTGCAAAACTAAGGTAGCCCCCCTAAAGACAATTTCTTTACCACGGTTGGAACTTTGCGGAGCCGTTTTGGCCTCCAAATTATTAAAAAATATTATAGATAAAATTGACATTTCATTTCAAAAAATTTATTGTTGGACTGATTATACGATCGTCCTCTCCTGGCTCAACAAAAGTCCATCTACGTGGACGACATTTGTTGCCAACCCTGTTAGCAAAATTCAGGAGATAACAGACGTAGGTAATTGGCATCACGTGCGCTCTGAAGATAATCCCGCTGATTTAGGCAGCCGGGGGGTTTCGCCTTCCGAGCTTGCCTCCTCTAATCGTCGGTGGTATGGACCACAGTGGCTACGCCAAAATAGTTCTCATTGGAATTTATCCAATTTTCCTCTGCTTGACACCGAAATTGAAATGCGTGCTGTCAAGACTCATGCCTCTTTCTTCAGTAATTATTGTGACCCCTTAGAAGATTTCTCTTCGTTAGATAGGGCTCTTCGAGTCCTCTCGTATGTTTTTAGATTTTTCCATCGGACTCATCCTGCTCATAGAGGTCGACACATTTACAATGAGAAGGCCCTTACTAGTACAGAGATAAAAGCGGTTAGATTACGTCTGGCTGTTTTATCTCAAAAAGTCCACTTTGCAGATGAGTACCAGTCTTTGTCAGATAAGGTTCCCTTAAATGCAAAGAGTTCTCTTTTACCCTTAAATCCATTTTTGGATGAATTCGGGGTAATTAGGCTTAATGGACGCTTGTCGCAATCACCTACTCTGTCTTACACAGAAAGGCATCCCATTATTCTGCCTCGCCAAAGTCGTTTCACGCACTTACTAATTCAATTCATACATGTTCTTTCCATCAACGGTGGAAATCAACTGATGTTACGCATCATTAGAATTGAATATTGGGTCCCACGACTCACATCACTAATTAAAACCACCATTACTAAATGTAAAACATGTTTCTTGGACAAAAAACGGTCTTGCTCTCAGATAATGGCTGCTCTTCCTCCGGAGAGAACGGTATTATCTAGACCATTCACCACTACCGGTGTTGATTTTGCAGGTCCCTTCGACCTTAAATCGTTTACAGGCCGCTTTTCTACGAAAGCAATACATCTTGAGGCTACTTCTGATTTGTCTACGGCAACATTTTTGGCAGCCTTTCACCGCTTTATCTCCAGACGTGGTTGTCCAAAAACAATTTTCTCTGATAACGGCACCAACTTCGTTGGAGCTTCTAGGGAAATCGAAAATAATTTTAAAACAGTTCTCCGAGAAAGTCGTACTAACTTGTGTTCCACATTGCAGTATCAGGAACTTTCATGGCAATTTATTCCCGCTGGCGCCCCCCATATGGGTGGTCTATGGGAGGCCGCCGTAAAAAGTTTTAAGTTGCATTTTCGTAAGCAAGCTAAGAACTTCAAATTTACGTTTGAAGAACTTTCTACGATTCTTTCCAGAATCGAAGCTTGTTTAAATTCACGTCCTTTATGTCCCATAAATGACAATCCCCAGGATATAGTAGCACTGACACCAGGTCATTTTCTCATTGGAACCCCAATCCTCGCTCCTCCGGAGCCAGTAATTGACGAAACGCCTTTGCATCTGGTAAATCGGTTTCGGAAACTTAAAGCTCTCACTCAGCAACTCTACCTACGGTGGAAGGATGAGTATTTGAAGAGCTTGCACAAAAGGTACAAATGGAAGTTTCCGCAACGCGACCTCCAAAAAGGCGACTTAGTCGTGGTTCGGCATGAAAATCTTCCTTCCACTTCGTGGAAATTAGGTCGGATTATAGCGGTGCACCCGGGTTCTGATGGTCGAGTACGAGTCGCAGATATCCATACGGAAAATGGCACTATCCGACGGCCAATTGTAAAATTAATTGCGCTACCTTAATTGTCATAGTCCACGTTTCCGATTCGTATTTGTACCTCTTTATTTTTTCGCGAAAGAAAAAAATTATAATTGATGGCCGCGAACGCGTCGCGAATTCTCGGGCCATGACAATTTTAAAACGACCTACGGTTTTTGATGGTCATTCTGGCCAAGTAATATTTGTTCTCCTCATCGCTGTGTTATTGCATCTTCTTTAGTTTTCACAGAAGATGGAAGATTTAGGCAAGATGGCTGAAACACTCCCTAACTATGAGGACGACGTCCCCATGTCCGATGAGGAACGGGAGCTCGACCCCATTGCTGTCCCCATCTCCGATGAGACAACTGCAACAGGGCCTCCGGAAGCTGCACCTCCCTCGGAGGGAACAAAAAATCCGCCTACGGCGGTCCCTGAAGGTCCTTCAGGAGAAACAGTGGTCTCGCCACACCCTTTGGCATCCTGTCGAAATAACCGGGACTCGAACAAGGCATGTGTTCACTGCGGCGGCAAGCATCATCTACGGGACTGCAAGGAGTTCAATGTGATGCGCATTGAAAGAAGGTTCCGAACAGTCGCCCTGCATAAATGCTGCGGTAACTGTCTATCGCCAACGCATTCTCTGCGAGATTGCCACAGTCGGCTTTGTTGCAAAATCTGCAACCAGCAACACCACACATTGCTCCACCAACCTTCTTCCAACAATCGGACTCCGTCCAGCGCTCCCCAGCCAAGTACTTCCAAGCATCCTCGGCCGCCCAAGAAGCTCCGAAAGCGTAAACATTCAAAACGTCCGTCTGTTCCTTTAAATTCCACACGCCCAGGTACGTCGGTCACTCCCCAACAGGCCAAAACCAGTGGGGTTTCGCCCTGCGTTGCAAATCAGCCAATAACCGCCATTCAGCACGTAGCTACGCTCGGGCCTACGATGGTGGTTCAGCTGCTTCTAAATGGGCTACGGATACCTGTCAGAGCCCTTTTGGACCCATGTGCAGGACATAGCATAATTTGTCGGTCACTGGCTGACAGCCTTAAGCTATGTCCCGTACTTGTGGGTCCAGAAAGGTTCTACCAGTTTTCCGTCGCCTCATTTTATGATAGCACGCAACGCCTTTCAGTGTCGGCGCGAGTGATCGATTTGGGGTACCTGATTTCTCCTTCGGAGACTGTGTCCGCGGGCCTTTTTTTTTTTTTTTTTTTTTTTTTCGTTCGTTCCCACGCCTCTCACACCCGCCCCTGCCGACCGAGGGGGCCACCTCCCTATACGTAGAGAGCGCGTACACACCAAAGTCCGGACTAAGGCGGGTTAGCAATGGTTTCGCACCGGCTACAGAAACTTCATCAGCCAGTAAATAAAATAACAAAAAATAACAGACACACACAGATTAGTAAACAAAGTTAACAAGGTACAGATTTTAAAAATTGCTGCTCATTGGCTGTGTCTACTGTACCGCAAAGGGAAATGTAGATCAAGTGCCAGATGATCAAGCAGCTTAGTAATTTATAACAGAATTTCAATCTACTGTTTACAAATATTACTCAAAGGCGAGTTCTACTAGTTCCGCTTGGGGAGATGTAGATAAGATGCCGTAAAATGAGTTTGGAAAATTAAGACAAAGACATGAAACAATTCACGAAATACTCATTAAACAAACAAAATTACATATGTAGAATATAGTTCTTTATTGTATTTAATGGATTACTTAAGCAAATAGTGTTAAATAAACTGTTATAAATAACACAAAGTGACCTCATAGGGTCGTTAAGCTCATAGTTAGTTCTCGCAAACGATAATTTTAAGGGTTCAAAATTACGAGTTCTGCGAGAAGGAACATTATAGTCTATTTCACCTATAAGAAATGGAGAATCAATGAGACCGCGTACTAATTTAATGATAAATAGTGCTCTTAACATAAGACGTCTTCTTTCAAGTGATGGGAGGTCAATTAACAATAACCGACTCTCATAAGGAGGAAGAGGTTCGGAAACGTTCCAGTTTAAACCACGTAAAGCGAAAATTAAAAACTGAATTTGTACAGATTCAATTTTATCAGAGTAAAACTTATAAAATGGACTCCACAATATACAGCCATATTCTAATACTGGACGCACTAAGCTAACAAATAATCTTTTAGTTACGTAAGGATCATCAAACTCTTTAGACCAGCGCTTGATGAATCCTAGTAAAGATTTCGCTTTATTAACGCAAGAATCAATATGCAAATGAAACCGAAGCTTAGCATCTAATATTACGCCCAAATCAACAAACGAATCAACATTATCCAATTTGTGGGAGCCAATAAAGTAATTAGATAATAAAGGTTGGGATCGAAAGAAAGACAACTTTTTGCATTTTTTTAGATTAAGGGTCATACCATTTGCACTACACCAGTTTACGAGTGAGTATAAATCATATTGCAAAGAGATTTGATCGCTAAGTGAATTTGTGTGAAGAAAAAGCTTCACATCATCAGCGTGCATTAAAATTTGGAAAAACGAACTACGTTTGGAAGGTCATTAAGGTAAAGAACAAACAGTAATGGGCCCAAGTGACTTCCCTGGGGGACACCTGATGAAACAATGATGTTCTTCGAAGAGACATCATTAAAATAACTCTTTGTGTACGATTATGTAAGTAGGAGGATATCCAGTTTAAGAGTGATGTTGGGAAACCCATTAAGTCTAGTTTTTGAAGCAAGAGTTTATGAACTACCGTATCAAAAGCTTTGCTAAAATCAGTGTAAATAACGTCAGTCTGTTGCTTATTTACAAAGCCTTTATGAACATGACAAGCAAATTCTAATAGATTAGTAATTGTAGATCTACCTTTCATGAAACCGTGTTGACAAGGTGAAATTATGCTTTTTATGTAGTGTAATATTCTTCGTGATACCAAAAGTTCGAAGAGTTTAGGAATGGCGCTTAATTTAGCGATACATCTATAATTACTGATGACACTCCTATTTCCTGATTTATGCAGGGGAATAACAAAACTCGATCGCCAAAAGCATGGGAAATATCCTTTAGATAGGGAGAAATTAAACATTTTAGTGAGAGGTACAGAAATTTCACTAGCACAAGATTTTAAAATGTACGTTGGAACGCCGTCAGGGCCTGGAGAGAATGAGGAGCGTAGTGTTCTTAACCCATAGAAAACTTCGTCATCTGTCAGGATAATACGGGGAAAATGATTTAATTTCTCAATATTATAGCTGTAAGAACCATTAAAAGTATTCTGGCTATAAGAAGATTGAAAGAACTCAGCAAATAAATTAGAAATCACTAAGTTGTCAGAAGATTCACTACTGCCAAGTTTCATACTGCTGGGAAATTTATGTGCTTTCTTTTTGGAATTTACAAATTTAAAAAAGTTTTTGGGATTATGTAGCAAGTTTTGTTTCATTTTTATTAAATATTGGGAATAACATTTGCAGTTTTCAGAGTTGTATCTACTCCTTGCGGAAGAATACTTTGAATAGTTCAGTGCAGTATTCGACGTTTTAAATTTTTTGAATAATCTGCTTTTTAAATTACGTAAACGTCTCAGTGAAGGGGTAAACCAAGCAGGACCCTGATCTAAATTTTGTTTTGCTATAGGTACAGAGCTAGATAATGCAAAATTAAGTTGCTCATAAAATTTTGAGACACATAAGTCAATGTCATCACTTAGATGCCATACAGTGTTAGATAAAATAGAGCGCAGTTTAATAAGGTTTGTTTTCCCAAAGTTACGCCTATCAATAGAAGCATTAACATATTTAGAATTCAGGGAAGCGTTTCTTAATTCGAGGTCTATCGAAAGTGTAGGGTGATAACTGTCTTCAGGGAGTACATAGGGAGAGCATCTAGAAATCGAAATATTCAATGAAGACGAAAAAATTAAGTCTAACAGCCTGTCTTTAACATTTAATACATGGTTTACTTGGTACAGACAAAGCTCAAATATCTTATCCCAAAAGATATCAAAACCTGTTGGGTAAGTCAGAGGTATGTAATCAAGAATATTTTCACCTGAGGTCCAAGATACCCAAGGAAGGTTAAAATCCCCTAAACAAATTAATGCAGAATTATCTGTAAGCAACGAAGACACCTTTGCAAATAAATCTGCATGATTAAGATAAATTTCAAGTTCAGAATTAGGTGAAATATATGAACAAGTTAAGAAAATGGTATTACCAATGATATTTAATTTTGCGCAGATAAATTCAATATTAGGATCCGCTGAGACATCAATCATTTCTGAAGGAATCGAGTTATGAACTGCTATTAGAACACCACCACCTTTTTTCGATAATCTATCTTTTCTGTAGACTTGATAATTATCAGAGAATAACTCAGTGTCCAGGACATCAGGTTTTAACCACGTTTCAGTGAATGCAATTATTTTATATTCAGAAAAGAAACTTTTAAGGAAAACATCTCTAAGCTTAGTGTTTAATCCTCTTACATTTTGATAAAGAATCGGACAGACGTCATTTAGTTTTTTGGCGCAGTTACGATGTTTACAGACTTATCTACATTGGAGCGTTCTCTAAAAACAAATTCTTTTACCAAAATATCAACGGGCCAAAACGAATTACTAACTACAGTGTTAAAAAGTCTATTAGGAACTGTTATTTTAAACGACGAGATGTCGCGAACATTTTTCTGGCCTGCAGTTAGCCGATCCTCGGTTTAATGAGGCTGCAGTGGTCAGCATGGTTCTAGGCCCTGAAGTTTACCACAAAATAATGAAGCCTCAGACCTATTCGAGTCCTGGTTTCCCATGGGCCCAGCTCACCATTTTTGGCTGGGTAATATCGGGACCATGCAATATTTAAAAGAAGTGAGGGGCAATCTTCAATTGCCTTTGGTTCTACGAGCCCACGTCACTGGACTCTACGAGTCATTTGATACAAAAAAAAAAAAAAAAAGTTAACGGATCTGGTCTCTATGAGCCACTTGACGATCCTTGCTCTACGAGCAAAAATTTTGTTTATCTTATAAATGTTTTTGAAAAAATGGAAAAAAATATAATAAGAAAAATAAAAAAAAAAAAACAATGTACACATCTCTTTATATATCTTTTTCATAATTTTACAACGGCAGGATGTTGCAACGCGGGCGGCAATGTGATTTATTTCGTAGACAAGGACAAATGTAGTAACAAAATGTAACGAGTAGCTTTTTTAAACCCCGCTTTGCGACATCTTAGCTTTTTTAATTCGCTAAGATTACTCGCTCATTGGTTCACGACCAGAAAGCATCAATCCCCTACATCCTGTAAAAAAGGTAATTTAATTGTTCCACGAACAATTATTCAATAAAATATACAGTCCACGACTGCATTGAAATAAAATTCTAAATATTGTGTTTTATTTTCTTTTACTTTCATTTTGCAACGCAAACAGTCAGTATAAATTCTATGTAGATTTTGCGATGTCCGTCCGTCTGTCCGTATAGGTACCATATAATAGTACCTCCCTATTTTCGGTACATTGGTGATTAAGCGACATTATTCATTGGAAATGTTTCAAATTTGGTATTTGAATTTGGTAATAGATACTGCTGTCTAAGACAGAAAATTGTGTGTGCAGGTTCATGCCTTCGAATAGCTCTTATATAACTATACCTCCCAATATTCGGTATTTTGATGAGTTTAGCGACATTATTCACCGGAAATGTTTTGAACTTGTTACTTGAATTTCGTAGTGGATACTACAGCCGATGACCGAAAATTGTTTGTGCAGGTCGACATTTTGGTATAGCCCCCATATAATGGTATTTTGATGATTTTATTCACCGAATTGATAGCTTTTTTTATTTGTTTTTATACCCTCCACCTTGGAAAGGAGGGTATATTAACTTTGTCATTGCGTTTGTAACATCCTTAAATATTCGTCGTAGACCCATTATGTATATATATTCATAATCAACATAAAATTCTAAGCCGATTTAACGATGTCCGTCTGTCTGTTGAAATCACGATACAGCCCACATTATTTGACGTAGAGCGCCAAAATTAAGCAGAGCAATTTGTATTCGTTGTAGAATGGTTGGTATTGAAAATGAGATATATCGGTCAACTTTTTGGAATAGTCCCCATATAACGGTACCTCCCAATATTCGGTATTCATTATGGTTTTTGCCATATTTTTCATTGATTTGCCTAAAAATTGGTATTTATAGGTCATAAGGGGTCCCAGTTCGTGTGGCAAATCATTGTAATTATAGGTCCACGTTTTGGTATAGTCCCCATATAACGATACCTCCTGATATTCGGTTTTTTGATGATTATTTGTAGGTCATAATGGGTTCTAGCTCCTTTGGCGAAACATTGCATGTATAGGTTCACGATTTGTTATGGCCCCCCTATAACGGTACCTCCCGATATTCGGTATTTTAATGGTTTTTGCCACATTTCTTCGCGGATTTGTCTAGAAATTGGTATTTGTTGGTCTTAAATGGTTCTAGCTCTCACTGTATGTATAGGTCCACGTTTGTGTATAGCCCCATATTGCCGTATTTCTCGATATTCGGTATTTTGATGATTTTTGGTACATTTTCCCATTAATATGTCTAAAAATTGGTATATGTGGGTCATAATGGGCTCTAATGTTACCTTTTCCCTAAGGTGGAGAGTATTAAAAGTTTGGCCTGGCCGAAATTAATGTTTTTTACGTGTTGTTGTTTTTTTTTTGTTTTTGTAGTTGATGACTTGGCTTCGATTCTAGGACTTTAGGGGTTACAATCGGATATGTAATTTTGTGCCGCCATTAGATGTTTATATGCTTGATCTCCATAAAATTCTACGTCAAATTAATCGGCTCGGAAAAATTTTATTGTTTAGGAGAATTATTATTATATATGAGATTCATCGGTCTATATTTATGAAGTAACGGAGCCTGATGATTTTATTTCAGGATGTTTCAGAGAGCTGAGGACAAGCATATCTTTAGGGTTCTTTCTTAGGAAATTTTCAATATGGGCCCACAATTTGATATAGACTTCATAAAATGGATCCGATACCATATTGATCCCATAATCAAAAAAACGTGTATTGATAAGGTTTAAAGATTAAGTTTATATCATTGGTTAAACAATTTTCAACAAATACTGACTTTCAAAATAATTAATTACCTCAATCGATACTTGTGTTATTAATATAAGCCTCTATATGGCATTACAAACTAATAATAAACAGCTCGATATTCCAATTCAAATTGCGATGAAAATTACCTCTGATAAACTATTTTTCAGGATAGCTGGAATAAAGGAGAACGAGAAACGTTACGAAAATATTAAGAATGTGACAACATTCAAAGATTCCTAGCAACATGTTGAGACCTGTAACTACATGCGAACAAATCCATGATCAGAAAGCATCGTGTTTGCTTACATATGTATGTCTATGCCAGTGTGTTCGAATGCACATATAAACTAATTGTAAATTCAAAGAAAAGATTCCAAACTTTTTTCATTAGTTACATTTCCAAAGTTCTTACAGGAAGTTTTTCTTCCCAAAAAAGAGACAGCGCAAGGGAAACAACAAAAACAGACACGAAACAAAAACTTTCTAATATGAAAAAAATCAACAGCGGATATTATGCAACAATCACAAAGATAAACATACACGAACAACGCCAAACCAACATTTGGGGATCACAACCACGTATTCGCCGAAACATTGAACAAACGCATCGCAAAAACACAAACATAACTTTAAGGCAAATACAAAGCCAGTCAAAGTCAACATAAATCAATTCCTATGCAGTCGAAATCAGGGGGATTTAAACCTAGCAAAAGAGACACAAAAAATGTACTCGTGTGCATGGCGAAAACCAATGGAAATACTTGAATGTTATGTGACGGCTAAATTTAAAAAAGTGTAATACTGAGAGTAGAGTACGTTCCAGGGAAAACGATTAGCTTAGTATCAATTATCACTTCTTTTTATCCCGGGCAAGGGTTTATGATGACACGAAAAAAAATATATTCCTATGAATTTAGGCATTTTTAAATCTGAAAGATGTTTTGGGAAATGACTTTCCTTTTTGCGAATGTTTAAGGACCAATAAAGAAAAAAATTTAGCTGAGCCGTTTATATGATACCCTATACGACTATGACTATTTAGCAGAACTACAGGGTGAGATGAAAAAACTGCAACCAACTTCAGACTGCTGTCATTTCCAAGCCACTCGTCCGACATGTATTAAAATTATTCCACTGACAGCTCATTACATTGTTTTCAAGTGTACAAATGCATTGTGGTGAGAATTTCCCAGAAAAAAGTTATTCGTGAGGGAATTCAAGCGTGATAGTGTGATTTCTTTATATTTGGCTGGAAAACCACAAGGGGCTATGGTTAGAGCACTCCAGCATTTAAGTGTGAATAAATCTTTTGTGTCTCCTACCATCGCTCGTTGCCGTGATACTGGTAGCGTAGTCCGACGTCAAGGAAATGAACGGTAGAAAACAGCAACATCAGCAGAAATGGTTCGATAAGTAAAAAAGCGACTTGATCGAATCCCGATCAAGACATGATATTCCAACAGGACTCAGCACGCGCCACCCAAGAATGGTTAAAAAATGAGTTTCCTCGCTCCATTTCCAGCGCACAATGGCCACAAAAATCTCCGGAGACCAATCCGTTGGACTATTGTGCTTGGAATATTTTGGAAAGCAAAGTTGACACTAAAAAATACCAAAGTGTCGATCATTCGTGATGGAATTGCAGCGTGATAGTGTGATTTCTTTACATTTGCCTGGAAAACCACAAGTGGCTATCGTTAGAGCACTCAAGCATTTAAATGTGAATAAATCTCTTGTGTCTCGTACCATCGCTTGTTAAGCGACTTGATCGAAAATCGCGTCGCAGTGGAAGTAAAATAGCTCGTGATCTGAACATATCGGCAAATATAGCTCGGTGTAAAGCCATTGAAATTCCAAAAAGTGCAAGAACTTACACCGCAAAAGAAAGAAGATGGACTTAAAAGAGTTGCTTCGCTCGGCCGAAAGTGGTGAACTGCTGAATTTGGTTTTCTCCGATGAGAAAGCATTCGTTGTCCAAAATGATCTTGTTTACTTTCCAAAGAAGTCAGCTGAAAATGTGCACCTTCGGTTGGCCACCAGAACTCAAGCGCGGGCCATGGTGATGGTTTGGACCGCCATAACACGCCGATGGTCGCTCTCCGCTCGTATTAATCGACCGTGGCATCAGAATAAATGCAGAATATCATCGCGACCAATCCGTTGGACTACTGTGATTGGAGTATTTTGGAAAGCAAGGTTGGCACTAAAAAATACAAAAGTGTCGATCACCTCAAGCAAGCGCTTCGCCGGGAATGGGCCAAAATACCACAGAGCAACATTCGGGCAGCCTGTGACTGTTTCATTGGCCGTTTGAAGGCCTTTATTCGTGCCAAAGTTGACCAATTCGAACAAATCTAAACTTATTCGAAAATTTGATGATATTTCCTAAATTTTTTGCTTTCATTCAATAAAATTTAAAAAAAATGTAAAACTTATGGCGTTTGACTTTGTTGTAGTTTTTATATCTCACCCTGTATATCGATATTTGATCCCATTTAATTTGATCCTTTGTGAAGAAGGTACATGTTTGACACCAAATCATGAGTTAATAAAAATATTGTGATGTGTGTAAATTGAAAACAATTTTACTTTTACATCACTCTTTATAAGAGTTAAAATTATTCATAATGTTGGCCCTATGTGAGGGAGGTACTTGATGAGGTGGACCGATATTGTCCTTTTTCGGACCTGATCTAGCACTTATGCAAATATTAGGATGTGCAAAGTTGGAACATTATTCTTTCCCTGCCCGTGCAGTAAAATATTTTATACCCTCCACCATAGTATGGAGGGTATATTAAGTTTGTCATTCTGTTTGTAACACCTCGAAATATAAATTTTAGACCCGACAAAGTATATATATTCTTGATCAGCATGAAATTCTATGTCGATTTATCAAAGTCCGTCCGTCTATCCGTCTGTGGAAATCACTATTGCTTCCGAACGAAATGAAGTAGGTTGATAAATTACTCAAATATGTATTATGTCTGCAGGACTTTTGGTATTGAAAATGGGCCATGTAGGTCCACGTCTTCGTATCGCCCCCATATAATGGTACCTCCTGACATTCGGTACTTTGATGATTTTAGCGACATTATTTACCGGAACTATTTTAAATTTGGTATTTGAAGTTCATAATGGATACTACAGCCTATGATAGGAAATTGTATGTGCAGGTCCACGTCTTCGTATAGTCCCCATATAATGGTACCTCCCGATATTGGGTATTTTAATGATTTTAGAGACATTATTTACCGGAACTATTTCAAATTTAGTATTTGAAGTTCATAATGGATACTACAGCCTATGACAGAAAATTGTCTGTGCAGGTCCACGTTTTATAACCCCCATGATACCTCCCTATATTCGGTATTTTGATGATTTTAGCTACATTATAAACAATTTTTTTTCAAGTTTCACATTTGAATATTGTAATAGCTTGTGACAAAAGTTGCCTATACAGATCCAAGTCGTCGTATAGACACTAATATACGGTATTTTTCGGTATTTTTAAGATTTTAACAGAATTTTTAACGGATTTATTTTATACCCTCCACCATGGGTAGGAGGGTATATTAACTTTGTCATTCCGTTTGTAACACCTCTAAATATTCGTCGTAGACCCCATAAAGTATATATATTCATAATCAGCATAAAATTCTAAGACGATTTAGCGATGTCCGTCTGTCTGTCCGTCTGTCTGTCTGTCTGTCTGTCCGTCTGTCTGTCTGTTGAAATCACGATAGAGCCCACATTATTTGACGTAGACCTTTGAAATTTGGCACAAGTGTGTGTATTGTCCCTAGGATGGTTGGTATTGAAAATGAGATATATCGGTCCACGTTCTGGTATAGTCCCCATATAACGGTACCTCCCGATATTCGGTATTTTGATGATTTATGCCACATTTTTTCACGGATTTATCTGAAAATTGGTATTTGTAGGTCATGACGGGTCCCTGAGCGTGTGGCAAAACATTGCATGTATAGGTCCACGTTTTGGTATAGCCCCCATATAACGGTACCTACCGATATTCGGTATTTTGATAATTTATGCCACATTTTTTCACGGATTTGTCTGAAAATTGGTATTTGTAGGTCATGACGGGTCCCTGAGCGTGTGGCAAAACATTGCATGTATAGGTCCACGTTTTGGTATAGCCCCATATAACGGTACCTACCGATATTCGGTATTTTGATGATTTATGCCACATTTTTTCACGGATTTGTCTGAAAATTGGTATTTGTAGGTCACAACGGGTCCCTGAGCGTGTAGCAAAACATTGCATGTATAGGTCCACGTTCTGGTATAGTCCCCATATAACGGTACCCTCCCGATATTCGGTATTTTGATGATTTATGCCACATTTTTTCACTGATTTGTGTAAAAGTTGGTATTTGTGGGTCATAATGGGTCCTAGCTCGTGTGGCGAAACATTGTAATTATAGGTGCACGTGTTGGTGTAGCCCCTATATAACGGTACCTCCCGATATTCGCATTTTAATGTTTTTTGCCACATTTTTTCTAATGTTCTTTTACCCTAGGGTGGAGGGTATTAAAAGTTTGGCCCGGCCGAACTTAATGTTTTTTTACTTGTTTTTTTAAATTGTTAAATTTGTGTCAAATAGTGGAGGGTATTCAAAGCTCGGTACCAGAAAGAGTGAACCAATATTTTCAATCTCCGAACTCGATCTAAGTTTAATAATAATATTATGATGAACCAAGTTTGGACTAAATCGGATGCCTTCTTCGAGAGTTATCGTGCGCACTAGCCAGACGGACATCGCTAGATCGACTCCAAATGTCCTAAAACGGATTTCGTCCCAAAAAGACCTAGGGTCTAAAGTTGTTATTTCGATGAGGCACGTTATGGCCTTATGAAATAATATATACCCTCTGTAGTCATATAGATGGGGGTATAATGATATAACCCATTTCAGCCAATTGATCTCTTTGTAAGAGATTTGTAATGTTTATACCCTTCACCACATTGTGTGTATTTGTTGGCAGCAGGCAAAACAAGTCAAGAGAGTCCAATAAAATCACTTTTTAAGTCGATGGATACATGTCCGACTTTCCACCAGTCTGTCCATGTATTCCTGTGAATATAGAAATAGGTCGCATCTATGCCGATTTAAAAAAAAAATTGTGCAGAGTTCAGTTGTTTAGCCCAAAGATTAACCCTATTGAAATTGGTGGTAATCGGTTCAGTTTCAGATATGTGCAATGAATATTTTATATTCTCCTAAATACAAAAATTTTTGGCAGGTATAACCGAATTCAGCCTAGAATCATGTCTCTCATGTCACGGTTTTAGACTAAAAGTGTTATACGAGATATATGAACGATTTATTTCGAAAACTATGAGCTTTTGTGTGGGATGGAGTGTACCGGAAAGATATTTCCAAATTCCAAGCTTTCTGCTGTGATTGATGAAACTCGGACACTGCTTTCATATCTTACAAAAACGGTTGTTATTCAAAATATTGACCCTTTGGGGGAGGTACGGAAATCAGTTGGACAGAATTATTGATTTTCCCTCCTTATCGGGTAGCCGATGGGTTTTATATAAGCTAAATGTAAACTATATCTAAGTTTGTTAGAAATGTTACATCTACCAAAATTGTAAGAAAACGGATACTCCTTCGAGTGTTATCTTGCTCACATGCAGGCAGACAGATGGGTATCGCTAGCTCGAAACAATTTGTTGAAACAGATTCCGCCCTAAAAGACCTGAGATCTAAAACCGTTATGTCGTTGAGGCATGTTTTGTCCGTTTCAAATGATATATACCCTCTGAAGCCTATATATCAACAACTTATCGTATTACTTCAACTGACAAAGACCGAATTATCAACTCACACGTTACTCACAACTACGGCAGCGGGTTCTACGATACCGGATTGACCCGAAACAACAACATCGCAGTTTCGGATAGCGGCTGCCAACCCAGTATGTACATGTTCGTGTTTGTCCATTTATCTGCGTTTGGAGCAGCATCCCCGTCATTCCTCTTGACTCAGAGCATCTCCCGATAATCGTCTCCATATGCAAGATTTCATAACCTCTGAACGCCGCACTTTCATTAACCATGGTAAAGCTCAGAGGACAGAAGGCAGCAAAAAGGATTTTCCGAGACATCATCAAAACTGCAACCACTCGAATACCCAAGATAAGACGAAATTTGCCAGCAGAGACAGCGAGTCATACAAAGGGTTGGGCCCAGAAGGAATCTCAAAGGTAATGCTGAAACAACTTGAATCGCCGGGAGTTGATTACCTGACGAAAGTTCTCAACCTGTCGCTAGCCACAAACATAGTTCCGAAATCCAGAAAATGAGCCGGTTGGTACCGCTACTGAAGCCGGCAAAGGCGAATTGTACAGTCCAATTTCTGTCAATTTTTGTCGCCAGTAGATAAGACTCTCGAG